>NC_044916.1:31431159-31549439 GCF_003576645.1 Ipomoea triloba | reverse complement strand
ATATATATATATATATTATTTTTCTTGTTTATTTTTTTTAACAAAAAATTATGCAATATAAATGTAGTATATAATTTTGATTCGATATTATTGTAATTTGAAAATTTATAATTATAAATTTATTTTAATTTTGACATGTTTAATTTAAATAGAATAAAAAACTGGAGAAAAAACTTAACTGATATAGATGCTCTTAATGTGACAATATTAGTTGCTGGTGTAACTACAAAGACTTGATTTGATTAAATTGTTGAAGGTACTTGATTTTTTTAAAAAGAATATTATCCAATGTTATTTAATTTCTTTACTATAACCACTACACATTGTTCACTTCTTAGAGCATCCATAGCATCAGATATTATTTGGTTTTAGCTGACAAAAAACTGAGTTAACAAAATTGATATAGGAGAAAATTTGTTGACAAAACTTACTCCTGCAAAGAAATGAATTTTGTCAGACTAAAAAAATGATGGTGGTAGGCGCGCTTGGCGCGCATTGCCTGCCCCAGTGGGTGCGCGTTTCCCACGTGCCCATTGGGGCGCTTCTTGATTCTTTTGGTTTTATTTATTTATTTTTTTAAATTTTGTTTGAAATTATTATTTTTTAAAAACTTTTTTTTGTTATTTTTTTAAGTTTATATTTATATATATATATATATATATATATATATATATATATATATATATATATATATATTATTTTTCTTGTTTATTTTTTTAACAAAAATTTATGCAATATAAATGTAGGATATAATTTTGATTCCATATAATTGTAATTTGAAAATTTATAATTATAAATTTATTTTAATTTTGACATGTTTAATTTAAATATAATAAAAAACTGGAGAAAAAACTTAACTGTGACAATATTAGAAAACACTTTGTTTGATAACACCTACTAGAGGTGATAATAGGCTAGTCTACTATCAAGGACCTAGGGCCTAACTTGTTTAATAAAAAGAAAATACTATTTCTACTCCTAAGTTTTAGCCCTCTTACAAAATGTTGATATCGATATTTTTATTGAGACCCACAGGATAAAGATAACTAATCATTCGTAGAGTAAACGTAAGGTAGTAAAAATAAGGAGTATACATGTACTTAGAACTCAGCCATGATATGTCAAACTCTGATAGCTAGCGAAAGGAGCATCCAGACAAGGGGCCAATAATGTGTGTTGCCATCGAGTGATTACGTTTTAACCAAAGAGACAGTGACATTAGTGAACTCAGTCTTCTCCCTGGGATAGGAATCAACAATCATCTTCCTGTACTTGGGGAACATATCCTCAATTATTCTTTTCCCAAAGTGGCTAATAACACGAGTAGGCTCTGTAACACCTCTCATGCACCTAGCAATGTTGTATGCTGCACCATTGTTGTTGTCGCTAAGACCAGGTCAGACCTATTGTAAGATCAGGTTGAACCTTAAAAAAACAAATTATACTATATGGATCATAGTCTACCTTGATTTGTTGATCTTAGTTCAAAACGACATTGATATTATTAATTGAATGTACATAATATGTCAAATGCAGGTAGATAATATGCTAATTATAATAGGTATATAATTGATTAAAGGCAAGTACATAATATATTAATTGTAATAGGAACATAATTTATTAATGAAATTTATTTAATATGTTAATTGCGGGAAATAATCTAAATGTCGTTTTGAACTATGTCCACAACACAATACGACCCTAGTTCATGATATAACAATTATTGTAAAAAAAAAAAAAAAAAAAAAAAACTACTTATAAGCTCATGCCTAGTCTTAGGCCTTAGATTTTCAGGCTTAAACTTAATTTGGCAAGACCTACACCAACCTTACTTATTTGGCAGTTTATATAATGTCACGTAGCATTGTGGACCCTAAATCAAAATGACGGGTACAGAATTTATACGTGTAAGATATAGAAAACATAAGACAATAAAAATTACAATACAAGACACATGTTATATATTTAATTATTTTTCAAATATGATTTAGGTACAAAATTTGTGTTGATAGACACAAAATATTACAACACAAGACACATAATTCATAACATAAAACACACAACTAATAATTTATTTCAGGTACAAAATTCATATTCTTAATACAGAATTTCATAATACATAACACAAGAACTCAAAACATAAAATACATACATATGCACCAAGATCCACAAATTGCACTGTGAACCCTAGTCCATAATATAAGGATTGTATTTATTTCCATGCAAGCTAACACTACTTGTTTTTGTAGGAGAATGTAACATACTAACATTATATGCATCTAACACATTTTTAATCAATTGTGCGTTACTTTTCTTGATAGATGGGGTGAAGGGACCCCCCCCCCCCCCCCCCCCCCAAAAAAAAAAAACAAAAAAAAAAAAAAAACAAACAAACAAACAAAAGATATCATAACCAAGATATGTCAAACTATGATAGAGTGATATATAGCTATCCAGACAATTAAGGGGCCAATAATGTGTGTTGCCATCGAGTCATTACGTTTTAACCAAAGAGACAGTGACATTAGTGAACTCAGTCTTCTCCCTGGACATGTAATCAGCAATCATCTTCCTGTACTTTGGGAACACATCCTCAATTATTCCTTCTCCAAAGTGGCTAACAAGGGTAGGCTCTGTAACAGCTCTCATGCACCTAGCAACGTTGTATCCACCATTGTTTTTGTCGCTAATATTCTCAACATCAGATTCATTCCCAGTCCAATGAACTTGGAAGGCCTCCAAGCTGTTAATGGTGAAAGAACCATCCTTTTCAAGTAAGGATTTCACTTCTGCTAGAGATGGCGTGTACATAGGAACATTAAATGAATTTAGTTTCTCTTCTGCCACTAAACCCTGCATCAAATTATCAATTCTCATATCAGATATATACATATTATCACTTATACTAGAATTGAAATAGAAGAGAAAAGGAAAGGAATATAATATATACATATTATCACTTGTACTAGAATTGAATATTTATCTACCTCTGACACAAGTTCATTAAGGGCCATGGCTAGGAGCTCTATAATGAGGAAAGAAGGTTTTTCATTTTTTCTGCCCAGTATGGTTAAAACCATTCTCCCGCCTTTCACCAGTTCTTCTGAACGACACTTAAGAAAGGTTAAAAAATCTATTTCGAACTGAGCAGAGAATGCCTTTCTCACGTTAGGTGGACTTCCCGGTGCCATGCAAATGTTGGCCTTGTTGTCTTCTATTCCTTTAGGTACCTGATCAAACAAATAAATTCTTCAATAATTATTAGGGTTATGGAGAAAATTAAAATCAAGTAATTAATTAAATAAAGCATGTAGGTATATATATATATACTTGAGATAGCCATTGGAGACTGTAAGAAGAATGAACGAAATGGAGAGTGTCGGCGGGGAAAAGTCTTCCATAAAATGAGCCAGGAACTCCATTGAAGAAGCACTGCCCAAACCCATCTCCCATCTCTCTCTTAAACTCCTCTTGATGGGTTGGCAAAGACCGGAAAATGGAATTGAAATCATTGGTGGGAAGGTCGTTTAAGTAAATCTGAAAGTCCGGCGAATCTCGCCGGAGCTTCTTCCGCACCCTATCCACGGCTTTGAGAAGGTTCGAGACGGTGAGGAAAGTGTTGGGGCCTGAAGAACAGCCCAAGTCTGCAATGGAGATGGTCTTAAGGTTTAGGCTGGAAGTATAGAGGCTCGTTATTGCTTGGTCTGTAATTGGCTTTGTCTTGAGTATCGCCTTTTGCTGCATTAACCAGAAAAAAAAAAAAAAAAAACAACTTAGAAAATCATGTTTTCTTAAACATTAAAAAGTACTGAGTACTAGATTTGTAATTGCATGAAGGGATTATTATAGTTAAATGAATTAAACCTGGGGAAGGGAGTTTTTGGCATAACTGGTGTTTCCAATTCCTCCATTAACGCCAAGCACTTCAACTACTACTGTCGTCATCTCTCACTCCATACCACGTACTCTCCACTTCTCAAGGTATACCTATATATACACATTTATTTGCACATTTTTGGATGACGACTAAAAATCACAACTACTATTGGCAGTTGTGCACCGGAATAAAACTCTATGGGGTGACTGTACTCTAACTCTGGCAAATGACTAGAGGTAAACTAGTACCAACCGGTTCAAACCAAAAATACTAATAAGTCACTCCAACTCCATAGGAGTGAAACATTATAATTATCAAATTAACAATCTAACTAACTTGATTGAGGTTGTCTCAACCTGAGCTTTTTTCTTATTTATATCTATTTATATCCATCGGTGCAGCCAGTATGTAGGTAGTTGAGAATTCAACTTTATTTTGTGGTGTTGATGGTGCCAACAAGCAAATTATACCTTGAATTACGGTCCACCTTACATTATAACCCTAATCCAAAATGATATTTACAGTTAATATAGTATGTGCCTTAATTCTAGTAGATTTATCAAATTATGTGTCTTAATTTAACCTACTATATACTCATAAATAAATTAAAAATATATAATATATTAATTATAATAGGTATATAATTTATTAAGTATATGTATACAATATCTTAATTGTAATATGCATTTAATTTATTAACTGAAACTAAGTAATAAATTAACTCAATATATAACTTATCATTTTGCACTAGGATACACAATGCGACCCATACGGTGTACCATCTGGGCAAATTATACCGTGCACCACGTACGTAAACGACGTCGTTTTGATATTAATATTCTGTGTATCCCAGGTAATCATATTACACTGCATGTTCGCACCTAAGCCAATGATCAAGTGAGTCCATACTTTCTCATGAGTCTGTGTGGACGTACAATCCAAATTCATTGATCTTGGCCTTATGTGTGGTTAGGATTTTTTATGTTTATTTTTTAAATTCCTTTTTTTTTTTTTTGATTTTTAAATCCATGGGTTGTTTTGTATATTGAGTGTGCTTTTAAAATTGGTTTAATATTATTTAAAAGTATTGTGCATGATTTTAGGGATATATGAAGATTGTAAGATTTTTCCGGTCTCTCATTCTTCTATGGTACACACCACTCCCAACAGCGACAGCACCTGCGTTAAAAGTGCTAATGGAGTCTACGTTTGCAGGTTAGTTTTCCTTTTCCCCATGGTAGTTTCGTTCGGTTTTTTTTTTTTTTTTTTTTTTTTTTTTTTTTTTTTTTTTTTAATTTTAAAACCTGTGGTGATCACGTTTCATACTGCTCGTCTAAGAACATCTACATCAATTTGATTTTTACACANTTTTTCCTTTTTTTTTTTTTTTTTTTTTTTTTTTTTTTTTTTTTTTTTTTTTTTTTTTTTTTAATTTTAAAACCTGTGGTGATCACGTTTCATACTGCTCGTCTAAGAACATCTACATCAATTTGATTTTTACACAATTTTTTTAGAAACCAATTAGGAGATAGAGGAGGGAAAGAAAAAATGAGAGAGAAAAAAAAAAGAAGAAGGAAAACAACTTTTTTAGACGAAGAAAGAAAATTAACAAAGTGATTTACATGCTCTATTCAGTACAAGGGGCCCCTTTGCATTCAACGCGCAAAGAAAGCAAAGTTCCTAAAACTTTTTCTCTTTCTGAGCCCCACAAAAAAATCAAATTTTCATGCAAGTTAAATTTCTTATATTCTCTCTCTCCTTTCTCTTCCAAACCATCCTCCCTTACCGGCTTACCTCCATGTCATCTAAAAAAGCAAGAAAAAATCACTGGTATGGATGCTCTAATCTGGACATCATTTGTACCCTACTGTTGTGGGGTGCATTAGTGATTACTGTTATTAGAGCATCCATAACATTGGAGTTTTTTTTTTGTGGTTTTTGAGAAATTTTTATAAGTATGATTAGGAAAGAGAAAATGGGAGATGAGGAAAAAATAAAACAAATCTGGTTTTAAAAAAATTAAAAAAGTAATTGCACAAAGCGCCTGACGCGTCCAACGGGCACATGCAGTACATGCGCTTGCTGGGCACACTTGTTACAGCTATGCGGGCGTCGCGCGAGTAGGCTTTGGAGTCCGTGGGTCCCATTTACTATTTCAAAAGCCTCTTCTTACATACCAATCCAATTCTTCTCTCTTCATTTCTCTTTCATCCATGTGTGTATCTACTGTTCCAAAAATATTTAAAAAGTCACTACTAGAGATGCTCGGAGGTGTTGTCAGTGATATATAACTATATAAGTAATGGGGTTGGTTACACAGGTCGCGTCGACCTGGGAAAAAAATGAAGCGTCATTTTTCCTTTGCTCCACCTGTCTATGCCATAGGGTACACAAAATCGTACTTAAAATACGTGCATTAACTATTCAACATTTCAACTGGTCCAAATTTGGCAACGTTTTCTGTGGCCTGTGGGGCCGTATAGCAGAAAGAAAACGTTTCCCTTTAAATATTGGGTTTAAAAAAACGTGTGATTTTATTTACCTATTTATTTTTTATTGGCAAAAATTTGTGTGAGATCGTCTCATGGTGAGAAAGGTTGAGTCGAGTCAAGATGAAAATGTGATATTTATTACGCACAAATGTTATACTTATATGCTCAAAGTAAGCTAGTAGTTTCCTAACTTTTTTTCCATCTTTAACCTTCTTATTTTAAAGAATGAAATGACATCATTTACCCTTCCCAATTAAATTTTTTTTGACTAAACCTTTTTTACTTTTTCTCTTCAATATGTTTGGTTGTAATTTCAATTTAACATTTGTGTTTGAACATTGATTTTTGTATGAACTAATCTTATGAATTATAAACATTTTGTTTTACTTTATATGTTTTCAAATATATGTTCTTACTTTATATTTTATTAAAGTATATTGATTTCACTATTTTATATTTTAATATATAAACAAACCTATTTAAATTTAAAACTATTTAAATTGTACGAAGATGTCTTTTTTAGTCTTTTTACATTTATCAGCTTATCAAAAAGCTAAATTTACCAAACACTTTTATATATAACAGCTAGCTTAACAGTTGTTCAGATTTCAACTTCGAGCTTATAGCTTTTCAGTTTTCAGCTACTTTTCAACTTTCAGCTACCTTTTCAGCTAGATTTGCCAAACATAGCCAGTATCTTTATTTGAACCCCTTTTTTCAAGTAATTCCAACGCGTATATCACCTACGAGTTAAACATATCGGATTAGAGATATATCTAACTCAAGTTAGTTAAAATTCGAATCTAACCCTTTGAGTTGGGCCATTTTAACAGCTACATCTGTCATATATATCTCTAGGCATCCCGTCAATAACTATGACACCCCAGTGGCTCTGATGTGTGAGAGTATAGATCGAACTGAATCATGTTTTAATCAAAGACGAGTTAAACATATTGGATTCGAGATATAACTAACTCAACTTATTTAAAATTAGAGCCTAACTCGTTGAGTTCGACCATTTTAACATCTACATCTGTCATATATATCTCTAGGCATCCAATCAATAACTATGACACCCCAGCGGCTCTGATGTGTGAAAGTATAGATCGAATTGAATCACGTTTTAATTATATTAGAGGTGAGTTAAACATATCGAATTAGAGATATGTCTAACTCAACTTATTTATAATTCAAGCCTAATTGGTTGAGTTGGACCCATTTTAACAGCTACATCTGTCATATATATCTCTAGGCATCCAATAAACAACTATGACATCCCAGTGGCTCTGATATGTGAGAGTATAGAATTGAATCACATTTTAATCAGAGACAACAATATTAATGTCCTCTGTCATCTCTCTGGACATTATGATACCCAGCGCCCCAGCGGCTTGATGTGTGAGTGTGCATGTGACGAGTCTGATCCACAAATCAGGTTCAATTATTATGGAGTTAATTTTGGAGGAAGATCACGCATGACTTGGAAAACCACACATAATTGGAGAGCACAATTAGTGATATAATCACTACAACAAATTGAGTTTTTAGCGACGTATAATTAGCGGCGATTTCAATAATTGTCGTTAATTTAAGTGTTTTTTTAAAAAATTGACTCCAAAACCCTCCCAAGTCACAATTGTGGAGAAGACAGACCGGCGTAGGATTGCAACCCAATCTATGATGCCCTCTACAAGAAATCTTTATTGAGTGGAAATAAATTTTCATCTTAAAGAAAATGGAAAATCTCTTGCATGATAGCGTCAAGTTGAATGAACTACAATGTTGCGTTATATTTTTCATATAACACATACTTTTTAGTTATAAAATGGAATTTAACTAATACATAGATTATTGTGTTTGAATATTGTTAAATGTTATTATTTGACAAGTATTATTTACAATTCATTTTTTAAAAAAAAAAATATGTAGAATTGATTTTCTTTAAATACGTAAACTTCCTTGAATATTGTTAACCATTAGTATTTGGCAATACAAGTTGCATTTGATTTTCTTTTAAATTAAATGTGTATTTTTGAAAATAAATGTGTATTTATTTGTGTTTGCAATGCACATTTGGAAGTAGAGATTTATAACATAAAGTAATTTAATATTGGAAAAAGACTAAAAAGGACATCTTCATAAAAGTTAAATAGTTTTAAATTTAAATAGGTTGGTTTACATATTAAAATATAAAATAATGAAATTAATATAATTTAATAAAATATAAAGTAAGAACATATATTTAAAAATATATAAAGTAAAACAAGATGTTTATAATTCATAAAATTAGTTCATACAAAAATTATTGTTCAAACACAAATATCAAATTAAAATTACAACGAAACATATTGAAGAAAAAAGGCCAAAAGAGTTTTAATTGGGATGGATAAATGATGTCATTTATATAAAATAATAAGGATAAAGATGGAAAAAAGTTAAGAAGCTACTAGCTTATTTTTGAAAAGCTACATGAAGTAGCGTTTCAAAATAAGCTCTTATTTTAAGCTACTAGCTTATTTTGAGAACATTACCAAACAAAGCTTATAGCTTATTAGTAGCTTAAAATAAGCTATAAGGTCCTAAATAAGGTCTGCCAAACACAACCTTATTCTTCTTGTGTTATGAGGTCAATCGACAGTTTTAACAGAACCAAATACGTGACATTCATGAACAAGAATTATACTTTACTCACAGGTTTTATTGTTATGTTATACCCTTGTGTGTAATAAGATAATTAGATACCAACTAAGATAGGAGATCGATAATAAGAAGCAAATTAAAGGATAATTTGTCCTCACCAATTCAAACTCCGAAAATAATAATATGAGCAATATATTAACCTTAGCCTTTTACTAGAATGAAGAATCTAACATGCGATTAAGTGTAAATTTATGATAAATATACAAATAAATTACAATTTAATTAGGGAGATAATGATAACAGTTAACAGAGATTTCTCTGGTTGGATCGACATGAAATCAACAATCATCTTGTTGTACCTGTGGAACACCTCATTAATTATTCCTTCACCAAAGTAGCTAACAAGCATAGGCTCAATAACAGCTCTTAGGCTCCTAGCAACATCGTACCCACCAGTATCCTCGTCACTAACAATATTGTCATCACCATTTCCATTATATATATATCCTCTTGTCCAATGACTTTGAAAAGTCTCCAAGCAGTCAATAGTGAAGGAGCCATCCTTCTCAACTAGGAGTTTTACTTCTGCTAAAAATGGCGTGTATAAAGGAACATTAAACAAGTTTAGTTTCTCCTGTTCCAGATAACCCTGCATCAATGCAATTAATTATTAGCCATATATGTTGTTTGTCGTACTTTCAGTTTCTCTTTCAAGAAGGCAGCCCAATCTATAATAATGTACGTACAAATAACATAATGTAATAATTAAATTTAATTGGGGTAGGGGGAAAAATTAAACTAAAATTTCTCACACTCTCTCTATATGCATTTGTATATGTATTTAATTGTTGTGCTGAGCATATAATTTAACTATATACCTCTGCAACTAAATCATTAAGCACTAAAGCTAGGAGCTCGAACGTAGGGAAAGTAGGGTTTTTGCTTTGTCTACCCGGCATAGTCAAAATCATTCTCCCACCTTTCACTAATTCTTTAGAGCGACACTTGAGAAAAGTAGAAAAATCTTGTTCAAATTGATCATAATATGCCTTTATCACAGACGGTGGACTAGCCGTTGCCATGCAAATGTTGCCCATGTTTTCTTCTATTCCTTTAGGTACCTGTGTGCAAATAATAAAAAAATTATACCAAATCAGCTAACAACTAATTGTTAGCTATTAGCTAGTTAAAAAAGAAAAAATAAACAAATTATTAGAAGATAAATTATATCAAACAGCTATCAGCTATTTACAATAAACTAATGTTATCAACTAATTAAACCTTATAACCCAATCAGTTAACAGGGCTAACCTTTATCAAACAAGGCCAAAGACTATATATCTTATTGAAGATGTAATGAATTAAGAAAAAAAAGGTATAAATTAGTATATATATATATAAATACTCGTACTTGAGATAGCCAATGGAGACTAAAAGAAGAATGGAAAAAATGAATGCTATCGGAGGGAAAAAGTCTGCCATAAAATGAACCGGGAACTCCATTGAAGAAGCACAGCCCATACCCGTCTCCTATCTCCCTCCTTAAATCCTCTTCATGTTTTGGCAACGACTGGAAAATAGTGTTGAAGTCGTTGGTGGGAAGGTCATTTAAGTAAATCTGAAACTCCGGGGAGTGTCGCCGCCGGAGCTTCTTCCGCTGGTCGTCGACGGCTTTGACGAGGTTGGAGACTGCCAGCAAAGCGTTGGGGCCAAAGGAACAGCCCAAGTCTGCAATGGAGATGGTCTTAGGATCGTTGAGGCTAGTATAGAGGCTCGTTATTGCTTTGTCTGTTATGAGCTTTGTCATATGTATCACGTTTCGCTGCATTATCACCCAAAACCAAAAACATGTTTTGTTTTTAAGGATATAACGGTACTAGATATATCATTTGCACGAAGGGAATAAGGTTTTTGGTCATGAATGCAATAATTAACCTGAAGAAGGGAGTTGTTAGCATAATTGATGTCTTCAATTCCTCCATTCATGCGAAACACTTCATCTGCTTTCATCTTTTCGCTCTGATATCTTCTCTACCACTCGATCAGGGTATATGTAATGTAAGTGTTGACGATCGAATGCCTCAATGCGTAGCATGCTCAAATAGCCTTGCTAGGTTGCCGCCTGCCATTGAAGAGGCTTGGATTGGCTGGGCTGTCCATTTTTTATTTGTTGTTGGTAGATGATAGAAACTTGTATCACATACTGAATAAATCTTAATTAATTTGTTACTCTAATCCGTAAAGAGGAGATAAATTATTATAGATTGTTCATAGCTAATTGACTCAAACAAAGGTCAATATGCCATTACCATTAAGAGTGGAATTTATAGATTTATGATTATTAAGTCAACAATCAAACCAATTTAGATGGAGTTGCATTTGAAATGCACAGTAAAAAAATATTAAATTTCATGTGTATACCTAATTACGATTATTAAATGTCCTGGGGTTGTCCTGTCCCTTTTCTCCCCTCCTTTACTATAATAAAGCCACAACATCCCGCCAATCAAATCATTGCATTTTCGGGCCCAAGTGTGAATGTATTTTGAGAGATTTGGCCATTTGGGATGCATTGTAGAAAAATTATTGCTTTTACAAGTTTTCAATACCTACATTATAGGCTGTAGAAATTTTGCTCAAACGCCTTTGCATTCCAAAAGGCTTTCTACAGTAGAAAAAATTGCATATATATATATATATATATATATATATATATATATATATATATATATATATAGCGAGACATGGCGAGTGAGAGGAAAGAAAATGAGAGAGATTGTAGCGAAGGAGTATTTTTGGCAATGGAGAATAATGGAGAAAGAGAGTGATGATATTCCGATGGTGAAGATGTTGGCTTCCTTCTCGGTATTAAAATTTTGGGAAGACAAAAATAATGGGCAAGAGAGACATGAAAGATGAAGATGCCGTCTCCCCTTCCTCTACTTTCGGCGATGCCCATTCCACTTCATTTCTGCTCTTTTGTTTTTGTTGTCTTATTAATAATTAATAATAATAATTTGTTAACCCAGTGGGTAGCTCTGGCAAGTGAGCTCTCTTTGGTTCAATTCCCACAAGTGATGAGCTCCTCTCGGAGCGAACGTGGGTAGACCCCGGACCGTTAAACGGACGGAGAAAAAATAATAATAATAATTTGTTGTTTCTGCAGTATGTATACTGAATTGTTTCTTGAGGTTTGTGTATGATGTATTCTTTAATATTTATGTTTTTAAAAAAAGCATAAATATTAAATACGGAGTAATACATACACAAAGCACAAGACACAACAAGTTGGTTTTCCAAAAAAAAAAAAACAGACACAGCAAGTGGTGATATTTGTTTGTTTTATTTCTATTGTACAAATAATAATACTTTAATCAACCTTTCAAAAAAATAATACTTTAATCAATCACTTAAGGGTCACATTTGTGTGAGACCATCTCACGGTTCCTTATTCGTGAGACGGGTCGGGTCGGGTCAAATCACCATGCAAATGTCATACTTATATGTGCAAATGTCATACTTATGTGCTCAAATATAACACTAATCAAGAATACAATTTTTGTTACTTATAAGAGAAAAAATAATACATTTTTCATAATAAGTAATGTTGACAAGTACTCCTTACTTATAAGAGCAAATATAATACTTTTAAATCGAAATGTAAAAGTATTGTATTTTCCCTTAAAAGTATTACATTTATCCTAATAAGTAACAAAAATTTTATTCCTGATTAGTATTACATTTGAGCATATAAGTATGACATTTGTTCATATAAGTGTTACACTTAGCTTGTATCTTGACCCGACTCGTCTCATGATGAGACGGTCTCACACAAGTTTTTGTCATCGCGGGGCTTTGCGCTTTTGTGTCTCCACTCTCCATTGCAAATTTGTGGAATCTTTTCAGCATGAATTACTCCAATTGAAAAGTAATTGTAGTTTCTTGGGGTTTTAACAGACATAATGTAAATAATATTGGCACAGTAACCAGAGGTTTGGTTAGAAGGAAGAAGAAAATTTGCTTACTATGAAAATGGCTTGTAAACCTGAATTGGTTATGCAATCTTTGGAACACCAATTTAACATTTTCCTCCCTCAATTCCTTAGGCTTTGGCAATTAGGATTGCAAGCTCTCTCAACAAAGTCCATTTTGATTAAATTTAAGTTCTAATTGTTAATTGCTTTGCCCTACTCTCTTTTTTGATTTTTTTTTTAAACCTCTCTTTTTTATTGTTGCTTAGCTTTCAACCGAATTTTAGTCCTTGTGCCTAGTCAGAGCTTAATCAATCTCACGCTATAGAAGCGATTCACAAAGGACAACAAATTCATACCCGACTTCATTGTATCTTCATTAAACATAACAATTCAAGCAAATCAAACACGAATAGCCTAAAAGTCGAAAACACACATTATTTTGATATCAGAAAACCTAACACGTACACATGATTTTGAAACAATATCGATTGGCTTTATTAATAATAAGATCCAAACAATACAATTTGTTGGGTACAGAATATTTGGATCGGATACAGGAATACATTAAAACATAATAAAATTAAAGTCTCAACACGTACAGAAAACACAAAATCTTAGACCTTGGCCTAGTTGCCTTATTCTTTAAGATAATCATATAACGCACACCATGCAGTGATTGACAATATAGATTTAACTTAACCTTATTTAATTAAATTTTAGTCATGGAGACAGTAACACTAGTGACCTTTGCTTTCTCCGGGTAGGTGGACATGGAATGAGCAATCTTGTTGCTGTACCTGTGGAACAATTCATCAATTATTCCTTCACCAAAGTGGCTAACAAGTACAGGCTCAAGACCAGCTCTCATGAACATGGCAACATTATTCCCTGCACCATTAATATCCTCGTCACTAACAGTAATATTGTCATCATTATCCTCAATTCCAATTCCAGTCCAATGAATTTGGGAAGCGTGCAAGCAATCAATAGTGAAGGAACCATCCTTCTCAACTACGGATTTTATTTCTGATAGAGTTGGCAGGTATAGAGGAAAATTAAAGGAATTTAATTTCTCTTCTTCAACAAGACCCTGCAAGAGCATTGAATTGAATTAAGCAACTAACTATTAGTCATAGGTGTTGCTCTCTCACACACACACTATGTATGTAATAACGTATTTTAATGTCATTAAATTTAAGTGCGTATGTACCTCTAGAACTAGATCATTAATTGCTAAAGCTAGGAGCTCCCGTTTATAAAAAGTGGGATTTTCACTTTTTATGCCCTGCATGGTCAAAACCATTTTTCCACCACTGATCAGCTCTTTAGAGCGGCACTTGAGATGGACAGAAAAATCGGTTTCAAATTGATCATTGTATGCCTTTATAACATTTGGTGGACTTGCAGTTGCAACGCAAATAATGTTGCCCTTGTTTTCTTTTATTCCTTTAGGTACCTGCGAGTGGTCATATATACAACAAATTGTTCAAAGCTAGCTAGCTAGAATGATTGTATATTAATATGAAAACCAACTGTGTTGTACGACATACTAATTAAGTACTCGTACGTACGTACGTACTTGAGATAGCCAATTGAGACTATAAGAAGAATGAACAAAATGGAGGCTATCGGTGGGGAAAAGCCTGCCATAAAATGAACCGGGAACTCCATTGAAGAAACACATCCCACACCCGTCTCCGGCTATCTCCCTCCTATGTTTTGGCAATGACTGGAAAATGGCGTTGAAGTCGTTGGTGGGAAGGTCATTTAAGTAAATCTGAAACTCCGGAGAATGTGGGCGCCGGAGCTTCTTCCGGTGGTCGTCGACGGCTTTGACGAGGTTGGAGATTGCGAGGAAAGTGTTGGGGCCAGAGGAACAGCCCAAATCTGCAATGGAAATGGTCTTAGGGTTGTCGAGGCTGGTGTAGAGGCTTGTCATAGCTTGCTGTGTTATGGGCTTTGTCATATGTATCACGTTTCGCTGTATCACCCAAACCCAAAAAAATGTTATCTTTTTGAGAAAATATTATACTCTTCAAGAAATAAATGAAGTACTTGTGTAGACATGCAAGAATTAACCTGAAGAAGGGAGTTGTTGGCATAACTGGTGAGTCCATTTCCTCCATTCATGTGAAGCACTTCAGCAACATTCATCATTTCTCTCTGTCAGTCTCAACTTTTTAATGTAGGTGAGAATTGATAACTGAATGACTAGCTTGCTCAAACATGCTTCCTTATCTCCTTTTTATTGCTGCTCATGTATAGCAATATTTATATATATATTTTTGGTATGATTAAATCGTCCTTAATTGACATTTCAACTTTCATAATATAAGAATATGATTGTGCATGTATGTTTAATTTACTAACTATTTTATTTTCATTTTTCTAGAAAATAGACAACATATACTTATTCATACATTTAATTGTTGTTGTTGGATTTTTTGTTTTAAAGTGATGATAGAAACTTGTAGTCACTATGCATAGTGAATAAATCTTAACTTATGACTTTAATAGGCAAGGAATCACAATGAAATAAATTATCCTAGATAGTCTATAGCCGATCAGCTCAAACAAAGGTCAATAGGTCATTCCCTCTAAGAGTGGAACTTATAGCTTTTATGATTATTAAGTCAACTATCAAACCAATTTAAGTGTAGGTACACTTGAAATGCACATTGAAAAAATATTAAAGTTTTTGTGTATACCTAATTACCCATTATTAAATGTCCTGGGATTTCCCATTTTCTCCCATTAATTAATAGCTGTTGGGTTCTGACTGTAAGGAATGGTTTACCATTTCATTGATCGTTGATGTAAACGTTTTATGTTATGAATTAATGGAATAGTTACGTTTACCTTTCAAATATATATATAAACATAATAAATGTGAATGAAGGTTATACCCCTCATTTATGTCCGTTTTTTCCGTTAAGTTTTTTTGTACATTATGCTATAAAAGTTGTACAACATAATATTTTGGATAAATGTACTCCTATCGTTATAACTTCCGTTATCTTTTCCACTATTGTTACTATGCACATACATCCACCATATATTTTCTTATCTTCATCAATAATAATTATAAAATATACACATTAAATATTAGAGTTATATGTTAGTTATTTTTTAAAATATAAACATCCAATTTATAAAAATATTTTACATTATTATTATTATTATTATTATTTACTATATTAAAATTTAAATAAATTTAAAATTTTAATATAAAATTATAATATTGGGCACCTATTTTTTGCGCATCGCGCATAAGAAAAACTAGTATATATATAAACTCCATGCATATTTGTGGATGATTGTTATTAGAGTTATTGTATTTTTATTTTTAAAACATTTTAATCCATTATAGTAGTATATGTTTAACATAAGTTATCAAATCAAAAGGTACTTGGTATAGGTTTTTTTTTTTTTTTTTTTTTTTTTTGGATGGGGGTGTGGGGGTTGAGAAAGGTACTTGGTAGAGTTATTGTCATATTTAATATTTCATATTTTAAAGCATGCTTGAAAATATAGCAATGTCTATATATATATTTTTGGTACAATTTAGCAATGTTTATATATATTTTTTGGTACAATGAAATCGTCTACTAGATTTTGAAGTCGTTGACATCTCAACTTTCATATAAGAATAAAAAATATAATATTTGTGAATAAAAAGTCCTTTTACTATCTAGATTGTGCTTAGATGAAGAATTAGTGTGCGCTTTTAATTTACTAAGTAAACTTCTTTTCATTTTTGTTGGATGAGGAAAACATAGAACTATATATATATATAATAAGGTCAGTTGTATTAAAAAAACAATAATTACACCAGATAACATATATATAATAAGGTCAGTTGTATTAAAAAAACAATAATTACACCAGATAACCACAGCTAGCTTAACAGCTCTTTCTCAATCTTCTGGCGCACAAAAAAAGATCAATATCGTCCCCACTGAGCCTTAAACCCACCCTCTTTTATATGGGAATGTAACCGAGTGCCACTACATCACAAAGTCTTGGCTCATGAACAGTAGTTAACACAACAACTTGTTTGTTGTCTTTCATCAAGGAAATATATTCAAGTCAAACTAATTTCAACACTTACTTGAATATAGATGATTCACGGAAGCTTAGAGTTTTTATTCATTTATTTTTATTTTTATAATGTGTGTTTGAAAGATTTGAGGTCGATAATGGTTAGTTAGTTTGTAGTTCTTGTGTAACTTCTTGTCACATATCCTCTCTAAGTTAGCATCTATTTATAACTTGTTGACAATGTATCCTTTCTTGTCACATATCCTTTCTTCAAAATTTAAATTCATTTGAATTTGCCGGTTACCACTTCTTTTTAAGCTATTTATTATAGAATAATAGATGTGTCTATGAGTAAAGGTGTCAAAGTGAATTGATGAGATCTACCGAATTGTCTTAACCTGTCCCATCATGGGATGGCTTAGAGTTGAAAATTTATGTCTTGCGAGGAAGTGAGCCTCGCAGGATCAACCCACATAGGTCGCAAGCTAAAAATTAATTGTAAATATATTTTTTAAATGAACCATTCTTATATTCAAATTAGTTTTCTAGGCGCATTACGCAAATAAGATTATTCATAGTATATATTTAACAATTATGTCAATTCTGATTGGGATGAGGTCTAATCCTAAGATTTTTCTTATAGAAATTAATGCGTAAAGTTAAAAGTTAACGGAATATTCCGTTACTAAAGTTTATACTAACGGAATGTGAGGTTATTTAAGGGAAGAAAATAATATAATAGAGGGTAAAGAAGGAAAACCATAAAAAATTACTAAAATCAAAATAATATGAATCATTCATTTAAGTAAATAATTACCACCAACATTTTTTCTACATGTTAGAGTCCTAACTTTATTGACTTTTATTAATATTATAGATGTAGATATTTTTAAAATATTTATACTTTTAAGTCATATTATACATTATTATTCATTGTATTATATATAATATAAGTATAAATTAATATATATATATATATATATATATATATATATATATATATATATATATATATATAGAGAGAGAGAGAGAGAGAGAGAGAACAAGTTATGGTTATAATTAAAACATTAAAATTAAACATCATTAGCCATCAAATAATAGTATATATAAATTACTTACAATTTATATAATTTTTCAAATTTATATATTAAAATATAGTATATAATGTAATATAATATGGACTAGAGTTTACATAGCTTTATGGACAATGAATTAAAACAACGAGGTACAAAATTCATACTTATAAGATACAGAATTTCGTAACAACACAAGACAATAGCAAACGGGGCGAGTTACGAAAGTGAGGCAATTCTCATATTCAATTTACGTTCGCTTGACCATGAAAATGGCTTGTAAATCTGAATTGGTTGTGCAATCTTTGGAACACCAATTTGACATTTTCCTCCCTCAATTCCTTATTGCTTTGGCAATTAGGATTGCAAGCTCTCTCAACGAAGTCCATTTTGATTAAATTGAATTTCTAATTGTTAATTTCTTTGCCTTACTCCTCTTTTTATTATTATTATTATTATTATTATTATTATTATTATTATTATTATTATTATTATTGCTGAGCTTTCAACCAAATTTTAATCATATCCTTGTGCCTAGTCATAGACTCATAGCTTAATCAATCTCACGCTATAGAAGCTATTCGCAAAGGACAACAAATTCATGCCCCACTTGTAACTTCATTATACATAACAATTCAAACACGAATACCAAGTCTAAAACTCACATTATTTTGATATCAAAAAACCTAACATTCATAATTTTGAAACAATATCGATTGGCTTTATTAATAATTAGATCCAAACAATACAATTTTTTGGGTATAGAATATTTAGATGCAGGAATACATTAAAACATAATAAAAGTCTCAACACGTACAGAAAACACAAGATATTGGACCTTGGTCTAGTGTCCTTATTCTTTAAGATAATCATATATCACACACCGTGCAGCTAGTGATGGACAATATAGATTGACCTAACCCTTATTTAATTAAATTTTAGTCATGGAGACAGTAACACTAGTGAACTTTGCTTTCTCCGGGTAGGTGGACATGGAATGAGCAATCTTTTTGCTGTATCTGTGGAACAATTCATCAATTATTCCTTCACCAAAGTGGCTAACAAGCACAGGCTCAAGACCAGCTCTAATGAACATGGCAACATTGTTCCCTGCACCATTAATATCCTCGTCACTAATAGTAGTATTGTCATCATTATCATCAATTCCAATTCCAGTCCAATGAATTTGGGAAGCCTCCAAGCGATCAATAGTGAAGGAGCCATCCTTCTCAACTAGAAATTTTATTTCTGCTAGAGTTGGCAGGTATAGAGGAAAATTAAACGAATTTAATTTCTCTTCTTCAACAAGACCCTGCAGTAGTGTTGAATTGAAGCAACTAACTATTAGTCATAGGTGTTGCTCTCTCTCTCACACACACTATGTATGTAATAACGTATTTTAAGGTTGTGTTGGTCTGAGGATTAAATTTAACTACATACTTACCTCTAGAACTAGATCATTAATTGATAAAGCTAGGAGCTCCCAAATATAAAAAGTAGTATTTTCACTTTTTATGCCCTGCATGGTCAAAACCATTCTCCCACCATTAACCAGTTCTTTAGAGCGGCACTTGATGAAAGTAGAAAAATCGCTTTCAAATTGATCATAATATGCCTTTATGACATTTGGTGGACTTGCAGTTGCAACGCAAATAATGTTGCCCTTGTTTTCTTTTATTCCTTTAGGTACCTGCGAGTGGTCATATATATAACAAATTGTTCAAAGCTAGCTAGCTAGAATGATTGTATATTAATATGAAAACCAACTGTGTTATACGTAAGACATACTAAGCCTAAGAACAAGATACAACTAGAAAGAGGGGACTATCGGTTTAATTATGTACTCGTACGTACTTGAGATAGCCAATTGAGACTATTAGAAGAATGAACAAAATGGAGGCTGTTGGTGGGGAAAAGCCTTCCATAAAATGAACCAGGAACTCCATTGAAGTAGCACAGCCTACAGCCCTCTCCTATCTCCCTCCTTAAATCCTCTTCATGTTTTGGCAATGACTGGAAAATGGTGTTGAAGTCGTTGGTGGGAAGGTCATTTAAGTAAATTTGAAACTCCGGAGAATGTGGGCGCCGGAGCTTCTTCCGGTGGTCGTCGACGGCTTTGACGAGGTTGGAGATTGCGAGGAAAGTGTTGGGGCCAGAGGAACAGCCCAAATCTGCAATGGAAATGGTCTTAGGGTTGTCGAGGCTGGTGTAGAGGCTTGTCATAGCTTGCTGTGTTATGGGCTTTGTCATATGTATCACGTTTCGCTGCATCACCCAAAACCAAAAAAAAATGTTTACTTTTTAAGGAAATATTATACTCTTCAAGAAATAAATGAACTACTTGTGTAGACATGCAATAATTAACCTGAAGAAGGGAGTTTTTGGCATAACTGGTGTGTCCATTTCCTCCATTCATGTGAAGCACTTCAGCAACATTCATCATTTTTCTCTCTCTGTCTCAACTTTTAAAGGTAGGTGGGAATTGATAACTGAATGCCTAGCTTGCTCAAACATGCTTCCTTTTTCTCCTTTTTATTGCTGCTGGATAGTGTTGGAAAAAATGACAATAAATGGCATTTTAAGTGGTCATTTTGTGGTATAAATATATGTAGGGTCCACATCCGATTTGGGTCGGGTCAAAGTGGATTCGGATTCTTCGGGACGAAGAGATCGATATATTATACGCTCAAAATGGATAATGGGTGAATGAGAAATTGGTTCTCAAAATAGATCCATTGAGATGGAAATTTGTGGGAAAAGCTTTAAAGAAAAATTGGCTGGCCTTGCGGGCTAAGTTATGCCGAATTTCCGAACATTTTTCCATCTCAAACCACGCAAACCTTCGAGAGGTCGAGACCTCTCGAAGCAACGCCGCGGCAAGGATGAGTTCGAGACATCGCAAGATGTCTCGTTGCACGCCTTGGCCGTGCGAGACATCAGCGATGTCTCGTACCTCGGCAACGCGCGAGACATCAGCGATGTCTCGCGGCACGCCGCGGTAGCGTTCGAGACATCAAGCAATGTCTCGAAGCGGGCGAGTTACGCCCGAGAGATGCGATCTCTCGAAGGAAGCCGGTCTCGTGGACCTCTCGAAAGCTGATGCTTCGAACCTCTCTCACGAGCGTTGTCTCGTGGCTTCCAGGGTAACTCGTAGTGATCTCCCGTAGCGACGTATCACTTCCACTGTGGCCGTTCATAAGAATGACCTTTGGCATTTAAGGAATTAATGTAATTAATCCTACCATTATTTCTTATTAATGGACTGTTAGTGGGAAGTAACTTTTTATTAATCAAGCAAGCATTCCCACCTCCATCACAACCGAAGCCAAGGTCTCTGGATTGGTACGGCATTCACGCTGTCTAGAAATTCCATGCGCTTAGTGGATGGAGGTTACATGTGAGGAATGAATGCCATTATCAATGTTGTTTATCACATCCTCTACTATATATTTCCAGGTTGAGCAGGAGATTTACACGAGTAAGAAATCAGTTTTGAACCTCGAAACTCTGCTCCTCCTTCGTTCTAGCCACCTGTGTTCATCCCACGTTCTCGTTCGCCGGATCCAAGTTTGTGTGCTCAAACGGCGGATCGTAGTACGTTTTATCCTGGGAAACCTAGACCGCAACGCTCCAGCACCTCGGGAGGCGGTAAATAAGGTTTTAAGGACAGAGGCAACTCGACTCGTACTTACAACCACCCCTAAAATCTGTTCTTCACGTCCTTTGTATTCCAGGTTTATCTAACCTTTGTTGTAGGTTTAAATCCCTGAAATTTCGTGGAATTTCTTGTAATTCTTGGTGTTAGTGGATTTTCTATTTTTGTCCATTTTCTTGGGTATTTCGAGAATTGCTTCCCAACAGATAACAATATTTATATATATATTTTTGGTATGATTAAATCGTCCTTAATTGATATTTCAACTTTCATATAAGAATATGATTGTACATTTGTACATGTGCGTTTAATTTACTAACTATTTTTTATTTTCATTTTTTCTAGAAGATAGAGAACATATATATACTTATTCATATACATTTAATTGTTTTTTTAAGATGATAATAGAAACTTGCAGTCATTAGGTGCATACTGAATAAATAACTTATGACTCTAATGGGCAAAGAATCACAATGAGATAAATTATCCTAGATTGTCTATAGCTAATTGACTCAAACAAAGGTCAATAAGTTATTCCCCTAAGAGTGAAACTTATTATATAACTTTATAATTATCAAGTCAACAATCAAACTAATTTATATTAGGTGTAATTGCACTTGAAATGCACAGTGAAAAAATATTAATTATTTTGTGTATACCTAATAATTACCCATTATTAAATGTCCTGGGGTTGCCCCTTTTCTCCCATATATACATACATACATACATATATATATATATATATATATATATATATATATATATATATATATATATATATATATATATATATATATATATACACACACACACACCTACTCCATATTTGTGGTTGATGCTTATTAGAGTGGTTTTTTGTTTGTTTGTTTGATTTTTTTATTTTTATTTTTATTTTTTGAAACATTTTAACCCATTAGTAGTATATGGTTAACATAAGCTAAGTTATCAAATCAAAAGGTAGTTGGTAAATATTTTTTTTTTAAATTATTGGAGGGGGGAGGCGTGAGAAAGGTACTTGGTAGAGTTACTGTATTTAATAGTTCATATTTCAATATTTTAAAGCATGCTTGAAAATATAGCAATGTTTATATATATTTTTTGGTACAATTAAATTGTCTACTAGATTTTGAAGTCGTTGACATCTCAACTTTCATATAAGAATAAAAAATATAGTATTTGTGAATAAAAAGTCCTTTTACTATCTAGATTGTGTTTAGATGAAGAATTAGTGTGTGTGTGTGTTTTTTTTTTTTTTTTTGAATATTATTGACTCTTTTCATAACTAGTTTTTCAACCTAAAGCACAAAAAGTCAATAGTATCTGTTCATAACTACCTTCTCAACCTACTAAATACGTTAACCGAATGTGTTTGTTAACGTTAACGAACACGTTCACGAACATGTTTGTGTACGTTTATGAATAGGTTCGTGAACACTTAATTACCAAACACCTGCACATGTTTATGAACACAATTCGTTCGTGAACAACACATAATCTAAGGTTCACGAACAATAACAAAAAAAAACAACACAACTATATACGTTTGTGAACATGTTTGCGGACATTATTAAATGAACACTTAACGAGCTTGTTCGCGAACATTACTAAATGAACATAAGCGAGCTGAGTTTGTTCGCGAACATTACTAAACGAACACAAACGAGCGAGCTTGTTCACGGTCTCTTAGCAAACAAGCTTACCACTGTTCAGACTTTGTTTGTTTAACCGAGCTCTAAATTTTATTTGTTAATGTTCGTTTACCTTAATAAACGAACATAAACAAATCCTTACCGAACACGAACACAAATAATTTGTCGAAAGCTCTGTTTGCTAACACCTCTAGCGCCAACTTAACTGCTAACAGGACTCACCGTACGTGTGGTCATCACAGTGGAACTCACCGTGACCACCATGATCAAATCTGATCATTGGATTCATGTTGGCACTCATGTGAGTGCCAGTGTGAGGCCTCAAGGTTGCCTTTGAGCTCAAGCTTTGATCCTTCGTTTCCTGCGTGCTCTCATCCCCGGCTCCCCGCCTTGCATCTTGTTGTCTTGTTTTCTCCTAAAATTAGCCTCTTTTCATGCTCGTTTATACTGTTACTTAATCTTTCATTCATTCAATAAAAGAACTAATCAATTAAGCATTGCTCCACCGTCATTAACCTAAAATTTAAGCTAAAATAAGAATATACGAAGCACAAATATAAGCCACTTTATGCCTTAGCTTATCACTAGTGATAAAGAATTATCTGCCACAATTTGTTTAAAAAAAGTATTACATCCCACAATCTTAACTAAACACATGAAAATTTATAATACATTTAAAATTAAATTCCATTTGAACAATGTTAGATGCTCCTATCTATCACTCACAAATTTGTCACCCAACCTGATGTAACATGTTTTAATAGGATAAGATTTAGGGGAAAAAAAAAACTAATACAATTTGTCACATCAAAAAGTTACAATTTTGTGAATAATTAAGAGATCAGAGGTAGGGGTGCAGGGTATTTTTCATTACATTTTAATAAGAGAAACAATAACATTAGTGAACTGAGTGATCTCCGGGCGAGTTGATATGGAATCAACAATCATCTTTGTGTACCTGTGAAACAACTCATCAATTATTCCTTCACCAAAGTGGCTAACAAGCATAGGCTCAACAACAGCTCTTAGGCTTCTAGCAACACCGTACCCATTATTAACCTCATAATCATCAGTTCCATTATATCCAGTCCAATAAATTTGGGAAGCCTCTATGCAGTCAATAGTGAAGGAACCTTCCTTTTCAACTATGAATTTTACTTCTGCTAAAGATGGTGTGTATAGAGGAACATTAAACGAATTTAGTTTCTCTTCTTCCACAAAACCCTGCATTAATCAAATTGAAGCAATTTTTAGCCATATATGTTTCGATCTCTTCCAAGGAGACCAATCTATACTCTACAAAAAGTAATGTAATATTGTTTTATAGTGTTGTGAATGTATGTATAGTAGTATGGTATTTTTAAGGTTATGGTGAGCATATAACTTATAACTACCTCTGCAATTATTTCATTGAGGGCTAAAGTTAGGAGTTCCCAAAGATGGCAAGTAGGATTTTCACTTGATCTGCCCTGCATGGTCAAAACCATTCTTCCACCTTTCACTAATTCTTTAGAGCGACACTTGAGAAAAGTAGAAAAATCTTGTTCAAATTGATTGTAGTATGCCTTTATCACAGACGGTGGACTTGTAGTTTCCATGCGAATGTTGCCTTTGTTCTCTTCTATTCCTTTAGGTACCTGCGCGCAATCAAAACAAATTGTTCAAAGCTAGAATTAATGATATTGAAATTAATAGCAATATGAGAGGTAAATAAACTAGTACTTGGGATAGCCAATGGAGACTATAAGAAGAATGAACAAAATGGAGGCTATCGGTGGGGAAAAGCCTTCCATAAAATGAACCAGGAACTCCATTGAAAAAGCACGGCCCAAACCCATCTCCCAATTCCCTCCTTAAATCCTCTTCATGTTTCGGCAACGACTGAAAAATGGTGTTGAAGTCGTTGGCGGGAAGGTCATTTAAGTAAATTTGGAACTCCGGAGAGTGTCGCCGCCGGAGCTTTTTCCGGTGGTTGTCGACGGCTTTGACGATGTTGGAAACTGCCAGCAAAGTGTTGGGGCCAGAGGAGCAGCCCAAGTCTGCAATGGAGATGGTCTTAGGATTGTTGAGGCTGGTGTAGAGTTTTGTAATGGCTTCTTCTGTTATTGGCTTTGTCATAAGTATCACATTTTGCTGCATTACAATACCCAAAACCAAAAATATAGTTTAAAAAAAAAAAAAAAAAAGAACAAAATTTATGACTTGCATGAAGGGATTAATGTTAATGAATACCTGAAGAAGGGAGTTGTTGGCATAACTGGAGTCTCCAATTCCTCCATTCATGTGAAGCACTTCAGTTATCCTCATCTCTCATCTCTCTTTCTCTGTATCACTCTCAACTCTTCAATGTATATGTGGGAATTAATGACTGAAAGCCTTGCTCAAATATGCTTACTTCAGTTATCCTCATCTCTCCTCTCTCTCTTTCAAGTATTGTCTCAAGCTAGGCAACATTATGTGCATCTCACGCCCTAACCCAAATTATGTTGACCTGACTCATCTAATGCATTGAGACCTGTGAGGTGGTCTCACATAAGTATGACCTCCCAAGCTATTAGGTTTTGTCGTGTATGTTTCATATGTTATTAGGAAATAACAATTGTTGAAGCGGTATTCTCAGGCTCTTCGTTATTTTCTACGTATTTACAATTAAATAATAGAGAAGAAAATTCAATACTTTTGAAATGATTAAAAGATATATGAATATGAAAATAACTGGTGATGACTGACGAGTCAATTCAGTCAATTGTATCCATACAAATTCACGTGATGAGTCAATTATATGCATACAAAAGCGTCATTTTCCCTTTGCTCCACTAGCCTGTGCCATAGGGTACACAAAACCATACTAATAATACGTGCATTAATATAATTATTCAATAGGTACAAATTTCGCACCTTGGATTTTTGTCCAACCCTGTGGGGCCGTGCCTCAGTCCGGCCACAATAAAAACGTTCAGTTGATAATAAAAACGTTTTTAATATGAAAAATAAAACTCCCTCATAAATCTATGAGATCTATACATAATATTAATTTGAACTGAGTGCCACAGCTATGACACTTGACTACAAGGCCTTTGGCCAGTAAATGCTACTTAATTGTTCTATAACATTAAATCATTTATTGAATAATTAAATTTCTTATTACCTCATAGCCAGGTTGGTCAATTGTCCATAAAAATACATATATCGTTTTTCTTAAATCAATGCTCTGTTAAGAAGTACGTGATTAATAAAGAGAAGTGTGAAGTGCATTTTTATAACAAATATACTCATCGATCATATAAAAAAAAAGTCATTAATTAACTGGTATAAGAAGATGAATGTAACTTAATAAATTTTAAGTAATTGTTTATGTTTATAAATTATAATTTATATTTTTAATATTTTAATGACCTTGTGGTCAAGTGACATGTAGTCTTTTCCCCAAATGGAAGGTCATGAGATCAAACTTCAGTGGAGGTGATATTGACTCTTTGTGCTTCAACAAGTTGAGAAAGTATGTATATATGAAAAGATACAACAATGTAATAGATCAGTACTCAAAAATTAAGATTATAAAATTTTAATTTTATTTCACATTTATATAATTTTTATACTTTATATTTTATTTTATTTTTGCATTTATAAAGTTAAAATTTAAAACTTATAAACTAGAAACTAGAAACTAGAAACTAGAAATTGAACGTACAATTTTGGACCCATACCTAGCAGAGGATTGGGCTATTAAAGAAGCGCTATCATGGATTAGAGGTCAAGATTGGGGTCCGGTTATTGTTTTGTCGGACTGTATGAATGCGTGCAATAGCTTAAATAGTCAAGTAGATGATCGTTCCTATGGTGGTGTAATCACAAAGGAATGCAAGTCTATTATGGCATCGCTCATTCATGTGTCTGTTAAATACGTAGCAAGGACAACGAACATTCATGCCCATGAGTTGGCGAAATCCACCTTATTGTATACAGACTCTAGGTATTGACAATTTGTCCCTCCAAGTTGTACCTTTGAGTTCCCTATTACGTAATGAAAGATAGTTTTTGGTTTTAAAAAAAAAAAAAAACTAGGAACTACAAATTGAACGTACAAATTTGGAAATTAAAAATAATACATGTTACAAATTACAAAAAAAAAATATTACATAAATATTCTTGTAACCTACTTCTACTAATTAAATAATATATAATATCTACTAAATTATATAAGTGACAATGATGTTAAGGTTCTAATGCGAATATTAAATGTGTTAGTTTAATCATGCGCATTGATAACTTGTACATTTTGATTTATTTTTTGTACAATGATAATATATTTCCAGAAATATCATATTTACTGTTTCACTTTTCCCTTCATGTACAAACTTTGATAGTGAAATATTCTTCTAGCATTATTATTATTATTCCTAACTTCGTTTATTACAAATTATTTTTCCAACATTTTAATAATAATAATAATAATAATAATAATAATAATGATAATAATAATAATAATAATAATATGTATTGTTGTTGTTGTTGTAACAAAATGAACTCATGACATTTAAAAAAAATTTAAGATTATATTTGTAACTCTTTTCTCCTTTGTGGTAAGAATTTAAATATAATAATTTTTAATTAATTTGATTTGTTTCTTTCATGATAAAAGGTGAAAGATATTATTTTTTTAATCGTCACCTTAAAAGAATATGAATGTGAATTATCCTAACTATACATTGTCCTTTCTTACTTAAATCAAACATTAATTTTTGTAACACAAAATTTAATTTTTTATTCCAAGTTTAGATTGTACATTTTATTACAAGTTGATCTATTATGTCTGGGACAAAAATTTTCTCTACTTTAAGAATTTAAATGCAAAAATTTCATTATCTAATAAATCTTATTGAGAAAAATTTGTATTTCAAAATATCAATAAGAGTTTGCAAGAGCAATAATAATTCACTTTATTAAACGCAAAATGAAGTTTTAATCATATATACAATGAAAATCTATGAATTGTATGATGTAACTTCATTGCAAAACTCTTTAATTACTCTTCAACATCATCAGTAAGTCTATTATAATCATGTCACTTTTAACAAACTAAAAATATTAAATTTTATTGACTCACCCATAGCCATCAAAGCCGCATTAAGAATACTTAATTTATTTTAATATAAAAATTATTAAGACATAAGTTTTTATTTCGATTATTATAACTATCTAGAGTAATATTCATCTTACTAGTGTACTACTTTATCAATCAATCTTTATTAATGTCGGCCCCTCAAAAAAATGAAAACTTGCAGAAAAAAATTACCCCGTAAACTCATCCCCATACTAGTTAAAACCACTTCCTTATTTTTTTGACTTGCAAAAACCCTATAAAATCCATAAGTATGAATGCCCTAAACCATACTTTCTTTGATTTACATTGATTCCTTTGACTTTGACTTTGACGTAGTGACGTACAACCTCGATCAAGTCCCAATATATATATATATATATATATATATATATATATACAAGAGAATCCCAACCTTGATTTGAAATGTTGTGTAAATCTTGTTTGATTTGTTGAATTTGTTACTTGTCTGCATTAGCAAGCACTACATCATCCATGTACACTTGGAGAGAAACAAATGAGGTTTTACTGGACGCCTAGTAAATAATAAATTATCTGTCACAATTTATTTAAAGATAGAGTTACATTTCATATTCTTAACTAAACGTACACACGTAATTTTTGATACATTTAGAATTAAATTAAAGTATATTTGAATAATGTCGGATACTACTATATCTACCACACACAAATATGCCACCCCAAATGATGTTACAAATTTTAATAGGATAAGATTTGATTTAAATAAAAAAAAATTAAATAAAATTTGTCACATCAGAAAGTGACAATTTTGTAAGTAAAGGTAGGGGCACAAAGTATTTTCCATTACATTTTAATAACCGAAACAATAACATTAATGAACCGAGTGGTTTCGGGGCGAGTCGAGATGGAATGAGCAATCATCTTTGTGTACCTATGAATCACCTCATCAATTATTCCTTTACCGAAGTGGCTAACAAGCATGGGCTCAGCGACAGCTCTCATGCACCTAGCAACGTTGTACCCACCATTATCCACGTGATGAACAGTTCCATTATATCCCGTCCAATGAATTTGGGAAGCCTCCAAGCAGTCAATAGTGAAGGAACCTTCTTTCTCAACTAAAAGTTTTGTTTCTGCTAAAGATGGTGTGTATAGGGGAACATTAAAAGAATTCAGTTTCTCTTCTTCCACAAAACCCTGCATCAAGTGTACAAAAAATACTGTAATATTGCTTTAAAGTGTTGCGAATGTATGTAGTAAGTAACGCATTTTAAGATTGTGCATGCTGAGCATATAACTACCTCTGCAGCTATTTCATTGAGGGCTAAAGCTAGGAGTTCCCAAATATGACAGGTAGGGTGTTCACTTTGTCTACCTAGCATGGTCAAAACCATTCTCCCACCTTTTACTAACTCTTTAGAGCGACATTCGAAAAAAGTAGAAAAATCTTGTTCAAATTGATCATAGTATGCCTTTATGACAGTTGGTGGACTTGTGGTTGCCATGCAAATGTTGCCTTTATTCTCTTCTATTCCTTCAGGTACCTGCGCACAATCAAAACAATTAAATTATTGTTCATAGCTAGAATTGATGATTGTAATTAATAGCAATATCAAAAGTATATATACTCGTATGTACTTGGGATAGCCAATGGAGACTATAAGAAGAATGAACAAAATGGAGGCTATTGGAGGGGAAAAGCCTGCCATAAAATGAAGCGGGAACTCCATTGAAGAAACACAGCCCACACCCGTCTCCGGCTATCTCCCTCCTATGTTTTGGCAAGGACTGGAAAATGGTGTTGAAGTCGTTGGTGGGAAGGTCATTTAAGTAAATCTGAAACTCCGGAGAGTGTAGCCGCCGGAGCTTCTTTCGGTGGTTGTCGACGGCTTTGACGAGGTTAGAGATTGCGAGCAAAGTGTTGGGGCCAGAGGAACACCCCAAGTCTGCAATTGCGATGGTCTTAGGATTGTTGAGGTTGGTGTAGAGTTTTGTTATGGCTTCTTCTGTTATTGGCTTTGTCATAAGTATCACCTTTTGCTACATTACCCAAAACAAAACAAAAAAAAACATTTAGAAAAAAAAAAAACCATGTCTTTTTTTACAATTACAGTACCGTATTTATGATTTGCATGAAGGGATTAATGTTAATGAATACCTGAAGAAGGGAGTTGTTGGCATAACTGTTGTCTCCATTTCCTCCGATCCATTCATGCGAAGCACTTCAGCTATCTTCATCTCTCTCTATACCACTCCCAACTTTTCAAGGTATGTGTAGGAATTGATGAGTGAATGCCTAGATAGCTTGCTCAAACATGCTTCCGATCCTTTTCTCCTTTTTATAGCCGCTGGATAGCCATATATATTTATATATTTTTTTGTTAGAACTTGATCATTTTTGGATGGTCATGTATTTAAACGTTAAAGTCTTCTCTGTTTCAAAAGATTATTAATGGTGAAATATTAATTGATAAGACTTTAACATTTAGAAACATGACCATTCACGAGCAAAGACTAGGTCCGGCCATGCTATTTTTTTAGGTCAAGCTTTACGAGTATGTCTTGTGTCAAATAAATAAATAACAACGCGAAGGACCTTAGGCCAGTAACAACATTAATTTCGTTGTTGGGAATTGGGTGACCATGAGGTAGCTTTGGCGAACATTGATAGGTGGAAACGATCGAGTGAAATGACATGTCCAAATGATTGGTTTTACCCTGTAGGGCGGTGCTGGCAAATTATATCGTCGACGCCGGAGTCTATAGACACGATTAATTAATTTTGATCCAAACAATAAATTTGTACATACTTTAAAATTGAAGACAGGAAATCATTGGAAATAAAGAGTTTTTTTTTTTTTTTATGATTATCATATACGGAGTATATATTAATGGGTGAGTGTTATGTAGTAATTTTAATTTTAATCATTTTATGTGGTGTATCTAGGTGCAAATTACTTATTTTTTATTAATTAGTTTTTCACTGAAGATCAGAGTAACAATCCTCAAGGTATATATACACTCGTAGACCAGGGTCCACAGGGCACTATAGACCTGGCCCAATACACATAATTCATGTTCAGAGTATACAAAATTCATGTTCATAATACACATACACATAAGCACATTATAATGAATATGAATTATGTGTATTATGAACATATATTCTGTGTATTATATAACTGAGTACACATAAACATTTAACATAATATATAGAATTCATATATTCATAATACACATAATTCATATTCATAATACGCAGAATTCAAGTTCATTATATACCGTGTTTATGTGTGTATTATGAACATGAATTCTGTGTATTATGAAATTAAATTTTGTGTATTATGAAATCAAATTTTGTGTCTTCCTACTAAAGAATCAGGATAAATCAAAAGACGGCACCCTTGTTTGGCCAAAAGAGGTCAATTACGTTCATGCAATCTCCTAAATCCCATCCCACCATAATGTTTCGGGGAGAACAACTGAGACCAACTTAACCAAGAAATTCCTCTATTACATTATCCACCACTATCTCACCAGTAACGATTCATGATCCTCTCGAACCCTTCACAAACATGCTCTGGAATTAGATAGACGGACATAGTGAAAATTGGCAAAGCCTGAGCAATACATTTTAGCAAAATTTCCTTACCCACTCTAGAAATAAATTTATGCCTCCAGCAATTTATCCGCTCTCTAATTTTTGCTCTATAAACCGGAAAGTAGCAGTCTTATTATGGCCCAAAAACAATGGCAATCCCAGGTATTTACCGAGATCATTTGTCAACTGGACCCTCAAACTAGTAGCCACATATTCCATCATATCAGTTATAGTACTAGAGCTGAACATAATATTTGATTATTTATCAAAGTTTACAGGTTGACTCGAAGCCTCACTATATAATGTCAAGCAATCCTTCACCGCTTACACCTTCTTTTGGTTTGCTTTGAAGAACAAAAGACTATCATCAATAAATAATAAATGTGAAATCGGTGATGCATCTCTAGCCACTTTAATACCATAAATATCACCCTGGCCTCTCCATTCACCATAATGTATAACAATTAACAAATGGTGGTTACACATAACAGTATAAGATCAGTCCAATCAACGAGGAGCAAAATCAAGGGCAGTAAGCAAACCTTTCAAGGTATGAGTCAATTGTATGCATACAAATTAGGAAAAAAAAAAAAAAAAAGCGGCAGTTTACCTTTGCTCCACCTGTCTCACTGCCTGTGCCATAGTGTACACAAAATCTTACTTAAAATACGTGCATTAATTATTCAACAGGTGCAAATTTGGCAACTTGGGTTTTGTCCAATCCTGTGGGGCTAAGGTGGGATAAATAAGAAATTTATATTATGTTATTTGATAGAGAAAAATTAGGAATGATATGATGGGAATGAGAAAGAAAGGACTTATATAAAAATTAAAATGTCCTTGTATTATTATTATTATTATTATTATTATTATTATGAGGAGGAGGAGAACTTAGGGTGCGTTTGGTTCGCACATGGGAATCGGAATCAGAATGGGTATCAAATACTTGGTAAGGGTAATGGGTTTTGGTGAAAGTATTTAGGGTGTGTTTGGTTGGGGGGTTTTGGTATAGGGAATGGGTATGAAAGTGATTGCTAGTGTTTGGTTGATAGGTTTTGAGAATGCTACTATGGGTATGGAATACCCCATTAATGGGAAAACCCATACCCTTATTAAATAAGGATTTCATTTCACTTTTTCATTTCTTCCCCAACTATTAATATTCATTCCCATTCCACCCAACTACCAAACATGCTAAATACTTTCACCAAAACCCATTACCCTTACCAAGTATTTGATACCCATTCCGATTCCGATTCCCATGTGCGAACCAAACACACCCTTAGCATGTTTGGTAGTTGGGTGGAATGGGAATGATTATTAATAGTTGGGGAAGAAATGATGAAGGAAGATGAAACCCTTATTTAATAAGGGTATGGGTTTTGCCATTAATGGGGTATTCCAAACCCATAGTAGCATTCACAAAACATATCAACCAAACACTAATAATCACTTTGATACCATACCTTATGCCTAAACCCCCCAACCAAACACACCCTTAGTCATTTTTCTTGTTTTTTACTTTCCAAGATACATTGAATTTCAATTTTTAGGGAGGAATACATGAATTGCAATTTCTCAAATCAAACATTGTAATCTCTAACTTCGCTGAATTAAGTTGTAATTGAATCGAAATTCATGTCAACCAAACGCCTTGTTACATATTGGGTGTAAAAAAACCTGTAATTTTATTTAGCTATTTATTTTTATTTAGAAACTTTTTTTGGACCTATTTGGTAGGGGTTTGTTAGAATTTTCACGTCATTGGGCAAATTATATCATAGATCAAGATTTACTTTACATACCTTAATCTAAAATGGTCGTATTTGTTCATACATACTTTCTTAAGCTAATGAAACACAAAAAGGCAACGCCCCACTGGACTTCGAACATGTGACCTCCCATTTAGCAGAACCACAGAGATGCCATTGAGATTATGTTAGAATTTTTTAACAAAAATGACATTTTATTTGTGATAGAAGTACACTTTTTATTTGAATCGGTGATTAACTTTAGCACCTTTTGGGTGAAAGGTGAGTTAGTACCAAATGGTGCTTTGAACTATAAGCACCTTGCGGGCTTTGCTAAGCACGGTGCTTTACCGTGTGGTAATCATTCGGTTTTACAATGCAGTATCTGTTCATAATTACTTTCTCAACCTATTGAAGCACAACAGTCAATATTGACTCCACTGAAGCTCGAACCCCGAACCCACCACCTCCCGTATAAAGGGAAGGGTTTGATGCCACTGGACTACAACGATATGGACTTTTTAATCACCATATTTTTGGTGCATGTGTTTTCTTCAAATTTTTTACCTTTTGATGCACTGTTTAATTTTGATTTGTAAGTATTAATTTTGAATTAATTTTAAAAAGGGAAAATTGCATCTTTGGTCCCTGAGTTTTAACCAAGTTCCGACTTAATCCCTGGGTTATGACCGTATTCGAGTTTAGTCCCTCAGTTATGAACGAAGTGGCACATTTGATCCCTGGCCGTTAAAACTAATGAAAAAATTAAAAAATAATTAAAATTTGAGGGGTAAAATAGAAAATTCACATTTTATTCTCCTTCTTATATCAAAATCACTTTTATAACATTATTTTTCACTTCTTAGCCTCTTATTTTCAATATTTTTCAATTCTAAAAGCATTTCAATAACTTTAGTATGACTTGTTAGGAGTCTGACTCTCATATAACAAACTTAAGACCTAGTACAAACAAAGAAACACTTGATCATTGTATTTAGGCATCTGAAACACTATCCTAATAATTTTCGATTTTCTTTACTAAGCAACAAAGGTAATCAAACATTCAAACTAGAACTTTTGAGATACAAAACTCTGTCTTCTTAAAACCAGAGTAATGAAAGTGGAACCTAAGAATCTGAAAATTTTAAAAACTTTTGTAACTTCGAAAAACGACAATTGACTAAACTATTACATACAAAATATTTTTTACATACTAAAAATCTCAAGTTATTCTTTTGTTGAAATTCTCATAAAAGCAATCTGAGAAGTTTGAAATCATTTAAAAAAAATTAACGTTTGTAACCGCAGTATTAATTTCTGTATTAAATTGTCGATTATGGATGTTACAAATTTGATTTTGATTCAGATGTTAATGTCATTGTTAATTACTAGCTATTTATTTTATCCTCTTCTCCCAAACTAGCTATTAATTTCTGTATTAAATTATCGATTATGGAGGTTACAAATTTGATTTTGATTCAGATGTTAAAGTCATTGTTAATTACTAGCTATTTATTTTATCCTTCACCCATACAGATTGTTATTGCTAGTTTCCAAACAACTTCAAAGTTTATAGCTATTTTTGGCAAACCTAGTTCAAAAGCTATAATCCTAGAAGCTGAAAACTGAAGGGTTGTTAATCTAGTTGATATGCTTTAAAAGTGTTTGGTAAAATTAGTTTTTTATAAGCTGATAAGTGTAAAAAGATTAAAACAGAAATTTCATAAAATTTAAAAAGTTTTAAATTTAAATAGGTTTGTTTATATATTAAAATTTAACATTTTGAAATAAAACTATTAGCATAATCATGATCTAGCATCCCATATTGAAGTAGCAATATATATTGTTGCGAATCTCCTTCATCTTAATAGAGATTTCACGTACTTTAAGGAGTTGGTGGCGGTGAAGAGTTGCGGGAGAGGATAAATAAAAACATAGGAGAATAGAAAATGCCAAAAAGGAAGAGGATGAATGAAAATATAGGAATGGCATAATAAAACACAATCCACGTGCCATGGAAACAATTACAAACTGAATTGAAGTACCCAATTCAAAACACATATTAAGCTGAAACACTATGAAGAACAACGGTTTCAACGGTCAAGCCAGGCCCAAATCCAAACAGCACTCCCCACTCGAGCCATTCACCTGTGGTGTTAAGCCCTTCCTTTGAGGAAGCCTTCCTCATTTCATCCAAAATAAACAACACACAAGCACACTAGACATGTTCCCATATTCACTCAACACATGCCTTGTCGATGTTTCTCTGGCTTTAGCTCTAGCTTTGCTTCCACTTGGTCAAGAATCGCCGGATCTCCGAGCAAACCACCAACACGCGGGCACCTTTATTGACTTTATTTATTGTTCTCCGCCAGATCCTTGACTAGTCGGAGAACAAGTCGTTATACCGTGGATCGCGGTACACAATGCATTGTGAGCCATGGTCACAATACGACGTCACTTTAATAAGTGGGAGAAATTGCTCCCCTAAATCTTCATAACTGATACTACAGTTCATCTCAACTGATACTGCAATTGTTTTGAACTGATACTATAGTTGTGTTGAACTGATACTGCAATTGTGTGGAGGTCATTTTATCCGTCTGAAACTGCAATTGCGTTGAAGGGGAACTGCAGTTGAGCGGAATTTCGTCTGTCTATTTTTATTAATCAAAACGACTTCTCTTTGATGTGCGGTCCACAGTAAAATTTGTGCCGGAAAACCATGCCACGGGCAAAGCAGCCTTGTTGGTACATATCAACCTCTTCACCAAAATTGAAGTAGGCACCCAAAACACATAATCTTAAGTTGAGACAACATGCGAAGAACAATTCGTATTTAAAAAAAAAAAAAAAAAAAAAACAGTCATTTATTTTGCTTAAATTATTTGTTATAGTGAATTTTAAGATAATATTACTTGAAATCCTTAACTAAATACACAAATTAAGTGCAAATTTGTGATACATTTAGAATTAAATTACATTTTAATAACCGAAATAGTAACAGTAATGTGTTGAGAGTAGTCCGGGCGAGTCGACATGGAATCAGCAATCATCTTTTCGTATCTGCGGAACACCTCATCAATTATTCCTTCACCAAAGTGGCTAACAAGCATAGGCTCCGCAGCAGCTCTCATGCACCTAGCAATCACGTTGTACCCATCATAATCACTTCCATTATTATATTCAGTCCAATGAATTTGAAAAGCCTCCAAGCACTCAATAGTGAAGGAACCATCCTTCTCAATTAAGAATTTTGCTTCCCCTAAAGATGGTGTGTATAGAGGAATATTAAAAGAATTTAGTTTATCTTCTTCCACAAAACCCTGCATCAAATAATTAAGCCAACTTTTAGCTATATATATATAGAGAGAGTTTCTCTTCTAAGGAGGCCAATCTATAGTGCGCAAAAAATAATGTAATAATAAGTTTTTTAAAGTGTTGTGGATATATCATATATGTAGTAACTTATTTTAAAAATGTGTTGAGCATATAACTACCTCTGCAACTATATCATTGAGGGCTAAACCTAGGAGTTCCCAAATATGGCAGGTAGGGTGTTCACTTTGTCTACTCAACATGGTCAAAACCATTCTTCCACCTTTTGTCGGCAGAATTAGGCAGCACACAAGCTGCAAATTTTGATCAACATTGTTAGGCAAAATTAGGCAATGTTAGGCAAGTCAAAGTTAGGCATTGAAGAACAATTTATTGTTTGATCCCTAAACTTTAGACTAACTACAAAATGACCCATAATACTCAACTATAAATAGGGAGGTCATTTGCCATTCTTGTCATCCCAAATCATTTTATTCTTCCCTCATATACTAGAGATATTAGAGAGTTTGTTGAGTGTATTTCTCCTTCCTAGCAAGAGAGAATTATCCTTGTTTTCTCCTTGTTAGTTAGAGAGTGGTTGTAACTCCTATTTTCTCATAGTGAAATTCTTCTACCCTTGCCCGTGGTTTTTACCCTAATTTGTTTAGGGGTTTTCCACGTAAAATCTGTGCCTCATTTATTTTTCTTTCTCAAATTATTGTTGCAATCTGATCTATCCCACTTCCGCGGGCGCAACACCTTTCACTAATTCTTTAGAGCGACACTTGAGAAAAGTAGAAAAATCTTGTTCAAATTGATCATAGTATGCCTTTATCACAGATGGTGGACTAGCAGTTGCCATGCAAATGTTGCCCCTGTTCTCTTCTACTCCTTTAGGTACCTGTGCGCGATCAAAACAAATTGGAAATCAAATTAAAGCTAGATCGAATTAATGATTGTAATTCATAATTAAGTATATATATAGAGTTGTACTTGAGATAGCCAATGGAGACTAGAAGAAGAATGAACAAAATGGAGGGTATCGGAGGGGAAAAGCCTGCCATAAAATGAACCGGGAACTCCATTAAAGAAGCGCAGCCCACACCCCTCTCCTATCTCCCTCCTAAAATCCTCTTCATGTTTTGGCAACGACTTGAAAATGGTGTTGAAGTCGTTGGTGGGAAGGTCATTTAAGTAAATCTGAAACTCCGGAGAGTGTCGCCGCTGGAGCTTCTTCCGGTGGTTGTCAACGGCTTTGACGAGGTCGGAGACGGCGAGAAAGGTGTTGGGGCCAGAGGAACAGCCCAAGTCTGCAATGGAAATGGTCTTAGGATTGTTGAGGCTGGTATAGAGGCTTGTTATGGCTCTGTCGGTTATTGGCTTCGTCATAAGTATCACCTTTTGCTGCATTGAACAAAACCAAAACCATTTCATTTTTGACAATATATAACAGTACGTACGAGATTTATGAGTTGCATGAAGGGATTAACGTTAAGGAATGCAATGCAATGCATAACCTGAAGAAGGGAGTTGTTGGCATAACTGGTGTCTCCAATTCCTCCATTCATGCGAAGCACTTCAGCTACCTTCATCTCTCCTCTCTATCACTCTCAACTTTTCAAGGTATATCTATGAATTGATAACTGAATGCCTAGATAGCTTGCTCAAATGTGCTTCCTTTTCTCCTTTTTATAGCTGCCGGATACCCCCCCCCCCACACACACGCACATATATATAAAAACTTTAAAGTCTTCTCAATTTATATTTCCAAAGATTATTAATGGAAAAACATTAATTGAGAAGACTTTAACATTTAGAAATAGGCCGGACCATCCACAAGCAAGTTGGACCACAACTCCGGCCATGCTACAAAAGACTAAAGACTTGGCTTTCTAGTCAGAAGAGGAGTGTTCGGTCACATTTTTCTAAGAGTATGAGAATTGTTATGTTTGCAGTGTAGGTTGGAGCTTTGTGGTTCAAGGTTAGCACGGCGGGGGATAGATTATTTAAGAATTTTTGGAAGCATAAGGATAGACTAAAAAAAAAAGGAGCTGCAAAGACTTTGAGGAAAGACTAATGACGCGTCTTTAGAAGGTTTTAGGCCCTGTTTGGTAAATGGTTGTTGGCTGATTGGGTTGGTTGTTTGGGTTAGAGGTATGATTTGTTGATAATATTAGCTTATTGTAGAAAGTTGTTTGATAAATTAGTTGTTAGCTAATAGCTGTTTGGTATAATTTCTTTTCTTAAAAAGCTAATTGAAAAGGCTGCTTTGAGTAGCATTTTGAATTTTAGCATTTTGGAATTATAAAAAGCTTATTAACCAAACAACTAATAGTGGTCAAATAAGCCAAAATTTGCTGATAGGCTGATTATTTACCAAACAGGGCCTTAATCGGTTGGATAGGAAATTGCTTAGTTGACCAAGAGGATGCTTACGGGCTGCAATGGGGGATGCTAATACACACCAAGTTTTATCACCCTTTTGCGTCCAATAGAAAGAAAAAATAGCATTGTAAGTAGGATAAGGAACAAGAGTGGGGAATAGGTCAATCGTTATAAAGTGGATCACAGTGCACATAGCAATGTGCACCCTAGTCCAAAACTACATCATTTCGATGTTAGTGGATCGGACGCGAATGACTCCAGGGAATTCATTATCTATAATACACATAATCATTTTCTAGAATACACAAAATGTTTGCCCAGAATACACAGAATATTGACACAAAATACACGGAACGCATCCTCCTAACATTCGAATGCACAAACACATCACAACCTGTGTTAATAACATGAATACACAAAATACTGACACAAAATACACAGAACTCATCCTCCAAAACATTCGAATGCACAAACACATCACAACATGTGTTACTAACATGAATACACAGAACGGTTGCCTAGAATACACAGAATGATTGCCTGGAATACACAGAACGATTACCTAGAATACACAGACTATTAACATAAATACACAGACCGGCCAAAACGGAAAACTTGATTTCTAAAAAAATGGACGATTAATTTACAATGCTCAAAACGACGTCGTTTACGTACGTGATGCACATTGCTATGTGTACGGTATAATTTGTCATTTTCAAAGCTAAGGGCTATTAGCTGGGTGCTTGCCTTTTATGTGCAGATGAGAAAAGAAGAAGACAATAACGTGCAGATTTTGGAGAGTAGACAAAAATGTGTAAAGTACTTTTCCTTTTTTATTAGGGTTGCACAAAAGTAGGTAATCCAATTACCGTTGCAAAAATGATTTTGAAGCTAAGGAGGAAAGAGAAACGGTAATTAGAATACCGTTTCTCACTCCTCAATTTCTGGCAGAAATTAATCTGGCATTCATTGCCTATAGCCAAAAGACCCCCATTGTATGTTTTTTTTTTTTTTTTAAATAACCCCACTCTATGTTTTTACCGCCAAACCCCAACTTTATATTTACTATCCGGATTGCAAAAAAAAAAAAAAAAAAAAAAAAAAAAAAAAAAAAAAAAAGATAAAATAGGATAAAATTGTCATTTTTAAAATAATTGAGGGGACAAATTTGAATATATGAATATGTTATTATTACAAATAACCAAATAAATAAATAAATAAATACTTAATAAAAAATCATCAAAATATGTTATCATTGTCGTGCATTTTACCACAGTATTAATAAATAATTAAAATTAATTTGTTTTACTGATATCATTAATAATATTTAAGAAATAAATAAATATAATAATTAATAATATTTAAGAAATAAATAGGGAAAGAAGGCAATCCATTGCTGCTTTCCAATTAAAAGAAATTGAGAGCCATTGCCTTCTTTCCAATTAAAAGAAGAAGAAAGAGAAAGTATAAAAGAAAGGCAATGGCATTTCCGTTTTATGAAAATTAAAACTCATAGAACGGTGATCCCATGTGTACTTTACACAAAATAGTCTAGGATTTAGTAAATGCACAAAGTTGTCTTGTCTCTTCAAAATCTACACATTTTAAGTAATGCCTCGCTATTAGCTAGGGGTAGGGGGTGAATTTTTTCTTAGCATCCAAAAATCTGCCAACTGTTAGTTTAGGATTTAGTAAATGCACAAAATTGTCTTGTCTCTTCAAAATCTACACATTTTAAGTAATGCCTCGCTATTAGCTAGGGGGAGGGGGTGATTTTTTCTTAGCATCCAAAAATCTGCCAACTGTTAGTTTATTTATACAGGAGATTACTAAATCTTGGCATTAACATGGCATAATACAAATTCAATTTAATAATCAAATTATAATGGTTGAAATGATTATATTTATTATCGAAATAATATCAACAATTATGAAATTACAATTAACTAGTATTTTTACATGTGCGATGTACGGAATGGATTTGTTATAACTGCATAGAGGAAGGAAGGAAAATTTATGAATGCATTTTATACAAAAGAAAATAGGTGTGTATAGGCTATTAGAAAAATAAATTTGCTCACCACTAAATTTCGAATGAATTGGATTAAATGTTGAAGAACCAACAGTTATTTGCAATACCGACTCATTTTCTTTAAAAAACATAAAAGGATAAGTATTTCGACGATTCCCATAGAATGATTCGTACTTTAAATACACAACTATGAATGCATCTCCTATTTGCAATATTAAATCTTATATATTAATTTCATATATATATATATATATATATATATATATATATATATATATTATTTGGTTTGCTAACCACTGCAATATTTTTGAGAAATAATAAAATCAAATAAGTACATAAAAATTAACACATTAATTGAAGTAAACCAATAATTTAAAACAATAAATAAATTAAAATTTGTATATACTAAAATGTAAAGGTTATTACAAATAATTTAAATTTGAATTGTATTACCATTTCTAAGCATATTAATAGGTGTTCTTGGATAGCAAACCATAAATCCACTGTACAATGCTTCACTACCAGTCACTACAATTATTTATACTCGAGGAAGGAAAATTACAAATTGTATTTTATTTAAATAAAATAGTTAGATGCGCTATTGAGATAACAAATTTGCTAATAATTAAACTGAGATTAGTTTAACTAAATGTTAGTGCACCAATAGCTAGTTCTAACAACGACGGAGCATTATCGAACAACCTATTTGGTTGGAGCAACGATTCTTGTGTATTATTCTTATTATACAATGACTCATTTTTCTTTAAAAAAATAAAATGTTCGAGTTAAATCAATTGCCATGAATGACTCGTAATTACGGAGAGATGTTTAATTTGCACATTTCATAAGGTGCAGCACGCACATTACGGAGTTACAGTGCACCTACCCATATCATAACACTTGGCTTCTCTTGTACAAGTTGACAAATTATTTCATAAAATTGGCATAACGTAACTCATAAGGCATGCCAATTTTAGAATGACATACGTGTACGCAAGCTACGGGTGCATATGAGAATCAATTTCTCATTCACATGTTCATCGTTTTGAGCGCACAGTATATCACTTTCTTCGTCTCACTACGAAAAATCTAAATTTATTTATATTCGACCCAAATTAAAAATAGACCCACGTATATTTCTACCACAAAATAACTATTTAAATGCCATTTTTATGCTAAAAATCCAACATTTTATTGGCAAGAATAATACTTTGTAGTAGCCCACTTTATATTTTTCATACTTATGAGTATATACTCTTGCCATGTGAACCGCATTAATTGAGTATTTGAGTTGAAGGAAACAAGAACAAAATAAAATAATTATAGGAATTGAAATTCCAATGAAAAAATCTTCCACTAATCAAATATAGGAATTCACAATTTCAAAAATTATTAAGAAAAAAAATTGCAAACCAAATTTAAAAAATAACAAAAAGTAAACTAGAAATATGTGTATGTGAACTTGTGAAGTCGACTCTAACCAATATCCAAGACCAACTAATAATGGAAAGAAAATTTATATTTATAATATGAGTTAATTCCATTTTTGTCCTAGATTTATAGGTGGCATTCCACTTTTAGTCCTCTTTTATCAAAAAGTCCACATTTGGTCTTAGTATTATTGTGGCATGACCATTTTTGGTCTCACGTCAACAAAATTGTTGAAATGTTGTTAAATACAATGGTTTTTCAATTATTTTTATACAAAGTAAGTTGACCCCGCTATATTTTTATGTTTATTTTTTTGAAAAAATCTGTAATTGAAGACCGAAATGCATTTGTATTTAACGACATTTCAACAATTTTGTTGAAAGAGGACCAAAAATGGTCATGCCACAATAATACTAAGACCAAATGTGGATGTTTTGATAAAAGAGAACTAAAAGTAGAATGTCACCTATAAATCTAGGACCAAAAATGAAATCAACTCTTTATAATATCCAATTATCCAAGCAAGACTTTGCTGAATTGTTTCTGTAATTCAATTGTAATGTTCTTAATATCTTATGCAACCCCTTTAATTCTGTGAATATGGACACCATGGATTTAGGCTTCAAAGATGGCATGATCACACTGCACGTCCAATTTGATCGAGGATTTAAGGAAAGAATAAATCTCAACCACACATTAGTTGAGATAAACAAGGAACTAACAACCTATTATCTGAAAATTATATTAATCTAAATTACCAGATAAACTAGACTCCTAATAAGACTAATTCACACTTGGACCAACATATGTTAATTAATAAAAACTAATACGAATAATATTAAATTTTTGTACTAACAGTATTGTATGCATTAAGACTTCAATGTTGGAAAAATAGCACTAAAATGGCATAAGTGGTCATTTTGTGGTACAATTAAAAGTGGGGTCCACATTCGATTTGGATCGTGTCAATGTTGATTCGGGTTCTTTGTAGTTAGACGAAGAGATCGATATATTGTACGCTCAAAATGAATAATGGGTGAATAAATTGGTTCTCAAAGTAGACCCATTTGAGATGAAATTTGGGTGAGAAAAAAGCTTATGTAACTTTTGTCCCACATTGATTGGGAAAGAAGATTTACACCACTATTTATACAAGGGTATGTTGTTCGCTGAACCGTACTTCCCCGAGTTTGTCCCGGTTTTATTTTTCTATTTTCTTGTGATACCCTTACATGGTGTACTCTTTGACTAGTCCACTTTCCTTTCATGTAACCATCATTTTGGAGCCTAGCTAGTTCATTGGATCAATTTAAGCCATAATATTCATTTACCCTGTTATCTTAGCTCAGCACTTTAACTTGATAGGATAGAGTCTATCCGATAGACATCACCTGCGGCGCAATCCTATACTGGTTTATTAAGTCCAAGCTAAGGTTTCAATTTCTTGATGAATTCAATATAAATAACATTTTCACGGTGCCAAGCAACCTTGCGCTTAGTTGACACCTCTGTAACTCTCCTTGAGCAAATGTTCCAGGATGAAGGTAAAAGTATTACATTTTTTTCTAAATAATAAACATTTTATTCTTGATTATTTAGTACAGTATTACATTTGCAAGTTAGTATAAGTATTACATTTCATCTTGATACGACCTGTCTCACAAATAACGATCCGTGAGACAGTTTCACACAAGTTTTTGCCCGAAACAATTAACTAGCTACAAACTGAATTCTATGATATATTAGCTAGCTGGCTGAAATACTATGAAGAACAAAGAAGAAAGTTCACTCCGGATCGCTCGCTCGCTGTTGGACGTCCAAATTCTCAATAATGCAGTTGATACGGACTTGGAGAAGAGGATTATTGAAGCTCTATCTAGAAGAATGCTAGCTAATTCCTTAAGTTATGTACCAATTTTTGAGGAAGATGTCACTGAGTTCTACTTGCATGAATCAATTCATCAAGGTGCATGCTGTGATATGATTATATCTAATGTGGGAAAACATTACATTGCGATTAGAGGGGGAGACAAAAGGGAGATTTTCAGTTTTCCAAACTCTATATTGGATGTTGATAGTCATGTGTATAATCAAATGGATTTCTAGACTATTATTCGAAGGGAAGGGACTCCATAAGCACCGAGATTATCTTGGTTACGTTGTTGAAGAAATCTCTAAAACCTGAGTTTCAGAAACTAATTGGCATAATAATTTACAAATGTGTTGATTGCAGACTGGGGAGTATGGACGATATTTATCCTCAGGAATTTGGTATTATGCAGAAAATCAAGTTTAATTAGGGTAGATATGTTTTTAATAGATTATGTCATTTTATATCTACGGTCAAACCCTTGGTAAATGACCAATTTAATCAGAACAAATTGAGAACAAAAGAAATCGAGATGAGGAAGTGCAAGAATATTGAATTGACAGCTACAGATACTTGTTCAGAACCATTGCCACTAGTATGAAAAGGAAATCCAATAATATAATGAAAGGGCAAGTTCAATGCCAATTGCTTCAATGAGCTCAAATGCACCATTGATGGATGTTATTCAAAGAAAGAGAACATGAACACTATTGAAGACTGTAGGTAGGTAGGTCAAACAAGTGGTGAACCAGTTGATGAAGAAGAATCTAGTTCTGGTGATCCATATCTACAACAAGGAGAAGAAGAGGAGGTCATTAGCTCATCCATGCAAGTCATCATTCTACCTGTACAAACCTAATTGTGCAGAGAAGTGCAAAAACAACTTAATTCTACCAGTTGCGGGTGATATTCTAAGTATTTATGAAGATGTCCTGCAGGGTATACTCAATAGTAAGACTTGAGCCAAAGTATGTCTTATAAACTAGACTCCTAATAAGACTAATTCACACCTGGACGAACATATGTATGTCAATTAATAAAATCTAACACAAATAATCTTAAATTTTTGTACTAATAGTATTGTATGTATTAACAGACAGTTTAACACTTCAGGAATGGGAATCAAAGTGTTGTTTGGTTGACAAGTTAATTTCTAGAAGACTATTAAGGGTGGAGGAGGATGAAGGGAAATGAAACTTTTTTTTTTTTTTTGAATACTATTGACCCTGTTACATGTAGTATCTGTCCATATACTTTTCCCAACCTACTGAAGCCCATAAAAGTCAACATTGCTCCCACCCCATGACCTCCCACTTGGGAGAATCACTTCATGCCGCTTGACCACAAGGCCTTTGGCGGAAATAAAACCTTTATTTTATTAGTGAATTGGTTTTGCAATTAATGGAGTAATCAAAACCCATAATAGTGTTCTAAAACCTATCAACCAACCAATAACATTGACTTTGATATTCATTCCTGATAGCTAAATTTGTCAACCAACCATTATTCCCCTCCTAATTGGTAATTTGACTTTTTAAGTTTGGATTGGTTCTTTTAGATTTTTTTTTTTTTTTTGTTCATATTGGTACTTTGGATGTCTTTATATTATAATAAATTGTCTTGAGTTTTTCTTCTTGTATTTTTAAAACATTTATTCCTATTACAGGGTCATAGATAACCAAACAGCAATATTAATAATCATTTCAATTCCATCCTACTACCAAACATGTAAAATACTTTCACCAAATTTCATTACCAAGTATTTAATTCTCATTATGATTTCAATTTCCATGTGCGTATAAACACTTTCAAAGATTAATAATACCTCCGCCTACCATAGTACCATAAATTCATATTATATTTGTGTATGTATTATTAGAACCAAACATACCCTACCCTTAAACACTTTCACAGATTAATAATACCCCCGCCTACCATAGTAGTAAAGTACCATACATTCATATTTGGTGTACTATTAGACTAGTCCACTTCCCTTTCATGTATGTAACCATCATTCTAATTAATTTGGAGCCTAGCTAGTTCATTGAATCAATATAAACCATCATATTTCATTTACCCATGCCAGTTATCTTAGCTCATCGCTTTAACTTTATAGATATCACCTCCACAATCCTATACTAGTTTCTTGATCGAATCCAAGGTTTCAATCTCTTCAATTCAATATAAATAGAGTTAATACCCAAAATGTCTTGTACTATAATCATTTTTTCTCAATTTCGTCATAAATGACTTTGGTGACCCAATGTAGTCCTAGACTTTTGTGTTTTTGCTTAACTTAATCATCTGTATATTATTCCGTCCATTTGGTGTTAAATATAGAGACAATTCAGTAATTTCAATATTGACATCTCTTTACTCTTAGACTTGCAAAGTGTGAAATCTCTATTTCTTTTACGAATTACTCTCAAACTTGCGAATATAAAAATTGATTCGTAGGTCTGGGAGTAATTTGTAAAAGAAATTAAAGATGGATTTCGCACTTCGCGGGTATGAGAGTAAAGAGAGGCCGGGTAATATTGAGATTACTGAATTGTCTCTTTATTTAACACAAATTTGACGAAATAACAAAAGGATGACTAAATTGAGCAAAAACACAAAAGTCTGGGACTACATTAGATCATCAAAGTTGTTTAGAACGAAATTGAGAAAAACAACGTCCATTTTGGGATATAATTAATTAATAACATTTTTTATCAGTATGGTAAAAAGTACAGTGTAATAATAATGGGGCTGCAGGTATACATAATACATTATTTAGTATTATTACACATGTTTTAGACATAATAAAACACAATCCACGTGCCATGGAAACAATTACAAACTGAATTCCAGCACCCAATTCAAAACACACAATACAACATATTAATTAAGCCGAAACACTATGAAGAACAACGGTTTCAACGGTCAAGCCAGGCCCAAATCCAAACAGCACTCCCCACTCAAGCCCTTCACCTGTGGTGTTAAGCCCTTCCTTTGAGGAAGCCTTCCTCATTTCATCCAAAATAAACAACACGCACGCACTAGACATGTTCCCATACTCGCTCAACACATGCCTCGTCGCACGAAGTTTCTCCGGCTTAAGCTCTAGCTTCGCTTCCACTTGGTCGAGAATAGCCGGGCCACCGGGATGAGCTATCCAGAATAAGGAGTTCCAATCACGAATACCCAGAGGCTCAAACGCCTCGTTCAGGCTTTTCTCAATGTGCTTTGATATGAGCCCCGGAACGTCTTTGAGTAAATGGAAAGTTAGCCCCACTTCCCGGAGGTGCCCGTCAATCGCGCCGCCGCTATCCGGGAGGATAGTTTGGGCGGCGGAAACGAGCTGGAATAACGGCCTTTCAATCTCAGCCACTGGATCAGAACCAATGATCAGAGCCGCCGCCCCGTCCCCAAAAAGGGCCTGGCCCACAAGGCTATCCAAGTGGGCATCACTAGGGCCACGGAACGTAACCGCCGTGATCTCCGAGCAAACCACTAACACGCGGGCGCCTTTATTGTTCTCCGCTAGATCCTTGGCTAGCCGGAGAACCGTGCCGCCGGCGAAGCAGCCTTGTTGGTACATCATGAACCTCTTCACGGATGGTTGGAGCCCGAGAAGCTTTGTGAGCTGGTAATCCGCGCCCGGCATATCTACACCGCTCGTGGTACAAAACACCAAATGGGTGATCTTTGACTTGGGCTGCCCCCATTCCTTGATAGCCTTCTGGGCTGCTTCTTTCCCGAGCTTTGGGACTTCCACAACCACTATATCTTGCCTGGCATCCAAGGAAGGTGCCATGTATGCACAAATGTTGGGATTTTCTTTCAAGATTTCCTCGGTTAAGTGCATGTACCGCTTACTGATCATTGATTTTTCACCTGCATGTATATAGTAAACATTACCCAATTTGGTATAAAACTATAAATATCAGCCATTACAACTCAAGGATAAACCCTACTCTGTAATCCTAGCAGCAAAGGACCACAAGGAAGTAACCAATCTAGGTTGTCCCCCTGACAATAGGCAGCTCCCATTGGAACTAAATTTGTAATCTTGTGGTTATTAAGTTAACCAATTTAGGTGAGATTGCTCTCATCAGTTGTTTCTTTTAGATTGTATCATTATCCTAATTGACTAGAAAAAAAATATACTACCTCCGTCTCATTTTGGTTGTCAAGTTCGTTTAACGAGACTTGACTGAAGTTATTATTAATCGAATTTTTCATAATATTAAGTTTAGCATTAATATATAAATTTTATATATTTAGAAACTACGTTAAAAATACTATTAAACACAAAAAATTAAATTTAAAAATAATTACTAAAGAAAATAAGCAATGAAAAAAGAGTTGGTTTGACCCGTGGGACAAGTAAAATGGGACAGAGGGAGTAAATTTATATATACACATTCATAACAAGAAAAGTGACATGTTCTAATAAAGAGAAGAAGAGATGGAGAAGCTATGAAAGGGGAAAAAAACATATAAATTTACGTACACATGCGTTTGAATTTTTCTTTAAGTTCAACCATGTGGTCGCTATTGGTGATACGAAAATAATAATCTGGATAGGTGCTCTGATCAACGCAATTGGGGGGAGTGGAGGTTCCTATAGCCATGATGGTGGCCGGACCCTGGGCACGTTGCGCCTTCCGTACCTCTTCGACGGTCACCATTTTCTAGCTTGCAGGGATATGATGCCACGGGCCGACCAGAGAACAAAATATAATGTAATTACTTAATTGTTTGAAGATCAGAGAGACTCAGAATGCGTAGAATGTGCAGAAGCTAAGTGGTATTTATACCCGTAAATCCAAAGGACAGGGAGCTGGGCGGCACGTGACTTCCACTCTTACTTTGGTTATTTACTCTCATCTGCCAAATTTCCCACGCTACAATAATCCTTTTCTTACCTAATTTTCTAATTACATTTCTGATTTCCCAATTACCTCATTAGTCATTTCCCAATAATATTATGGTATAATCCATTGTTCCAGTTTCTCATGTAAATTGAAAATTGAAATTTATAAAAAAAAGTGTGGTTCATATATTGAATATAGTGCGGTTTATTTTGCCATGAAACCACAAATTAATTGAAATATACGAGTTTGCTACAGCCGTGAATTTTGACAAGCTAAGACATCTCATTTTTGAACGCAATCAGCAATTTTTAATGGCGGCTTCTGACACCTAATGAATCTGGCAGCCACAATATATTCATGCATGATGTGGTTAAGAAAATTTTAGTAACTATAATTTTGGAATCTTGTGTAAATGTTGTTTGGGTGGTTTGTTGTGTATACAAATAAATTAGAACAGAAAGATAGGGTCTCTCAAAGAAAGACTTGTATTAATTATTATTGTAATTGTTCTTCACAATACGTGAAATTATTATTTATAATATTGTATTCTTTAATTTTAACTAATTCTGATATAATGTTCTACTAATTCTATATATTAATTAATATAATAATTCTTGTTATAAAGTTCATCTAATTTTAATTATACAATAACTCTCATGATTAATTATTCATATTTCTATGGGCCTATCAAAACTTCAGAGTGACGAATTGAAGGGATTGCCTGATTGGTTGTCCCAATAGTCAACAATAAAACAACGAAATTAGTTTTTTTTTTTTTTTAATTTTAACGTAGGACATCTGCTATCCTTACTACTGGGTGATCAATCTAGGTTTGAACCATGGCATGCCCATAAAGTTTGATTCAATAAATTAATGTTAAAATGTCAAATTAAAATGATTCAATGGTTTAACTCGAACTGATTTCATCCACAATTTTACTATAGTACGTGCTTAGTACAAAAGAAATTGTGGCCACAGTATAACCAGAGTTAAAGTTGGCACGAGTTTAGCTCACTGATTTAGTAGACAGTATTTGAGATAAGAGACCAAGATTCAAATCTTGACAACAACAGTGTGAGATTATGTTCAAAATAGGTAGATTTCTTGTGCGCACCTGTATTTGACTCTGTCTGTTGAGTCATTGAGTCACCATAATTAACATCCTCCGGAATGTTCTGTCGGGTTTTTGGAATTGGAGATTCAACCTTTTGAGAGAAATGTTGTGCTGTTTAGCTTGTTGATGGACGGTCATGTATCTAAACATTAAAGTCTTGTGAATTAATGTTCCGATCGATTTTCAACGGTTAATAAAGACTGTTAACTAAGTGGTAGATGAATTTTGTGGTGGTGAAGAAAGATCCAAAGGGTTTTACGTGTGAAGATGTATAACAAGGAATCCCTGCATGCATTTCCTGCAACTATGACTAATAACCAACGCCGCACCATACATGCACTCTTACATTTTTCTTAGTTAGACCACGAGGTGTCTTGAGTAAACCTTAATTATATGAGGCATTTTTAAATTTATATCATACTTAACCTAATTATCATTCACATCGGGCTGGCTCAATTAAGTAGCAAAGTGCTGGTCATATTAATTTTTCCATGAGGTTTTGAACTCCTAACTTCTTTTAAGAAATCAGAAATGAGAGTGCATGATCACTGACGTCAACCAAACTGGTTCCATCACCGTTTACTTTTATTTGTGTATGACTTTGAGTTTTGAACTTCTCCATCCGTATGACAATTTTAAATAAAAATATGATGTTTGAATTTTATATTTATGTAACAAACACTGACAGTGACAAAAAATTGAATGTACATGCACTGCATAGTTTTATTAGGTACAAGTACAACTTAACCTCTTCTAATTAAACAAAAGAATTACGGAGTAACATACAAACAATCAAGAATGGAGAATATGATATAGGCACATGGAAGAGAGATGGTATGCGCTATGCCTTAGAGCTAAATTGAAAAGAAGTTTAGTCTTTATTTAATATTAAAATATTGATAAATAAAAATAGTTAAAATTTGTAGTTTAAATTATATTTTACAATTCCTTAAGATAGTAAATTTTAATCATTTTATTTGAAAGTATAGAGAAAAAAAAAAGAGAGAGAATTTATATTTTATTTAATAATAATGTAAACAATTTTGATTTTTATATACTCTGTATGTTTTTACAATATATGCATAAATAAATAAATAAAATATTGGTCTAGTGGCACCTGGTGTCTCAGTGCCTCAATGGAGGCAACTGTCTTTGTGCTTTAGTACTTTCTCCATGTAGTAGAAAATTTTTTTATGGCATTTATAGGGATACCCCATACTACCCTAGTTAGGAAAACTAAACCAACTAATTGTGTAGAGAATTATTGTGAACGCTTAGAAATTTCACATCCAATTTCATTTTTTTTTATGAGAAGAACTGTGCACCGTGTAAATTTACGGTACTCTAACTGGCAAAGTACCAAAAAAGTAAACCAGTATAGGTTGTCCATATTTTGCGGGTTCAAACTAAGAAAATTAAACTAATAGATTTGTTCCATAAAGAGTCGAACTCGAATTGAAACACGAATGGGTATAATTAATTAAATGGTGATGTGAAGTAGTTTCCCGGCAAGGTGGGAGCTGAGGCTGACGCAATATAATGGTGGTAGGTTTAGAGAGAGAGAGTTAGGTAAGGCACACGGCCATTAGTTCTCCACGGCATTGGAAGAGCTTGAGGAAGTGACTTTAAGTGGAGAGTTGAAGTGAGAGCCATCCCTTAGAGTTACCAACCCATCTACTATACTTGGCAAATTGCCTGCCCATGAAAACAACAGTGCCCGCTGGCCTTTATTTTGCTCCTCCTTTTAAGTTACTTTAATTTAATGCATGATCCCATCCCCAATCCTGCATGCCTTGCTGTTGCCTAATAATTGGAGTTAAGATCCAAACCAATTGTTTCGATCTTTTCCTCCCTGCTGATACAACACTATATATAGTATATATTTACCTTTTATATATCACCCACTTCTTCACGCTTTATATCTGATTTAATTATAATCAAAATCAACTCAAATCATCTAACCTTCAATCATGGAAAATGTTACGGAGTATTTGTCTACTCTTTACATTTACGCTCACAACATATATATAGACACCTCAATATTAAAGTTATTGCATCATCAGATGTAGGGTCATCTAACATTGTCATTCATTTATTGGGACAACTCCCCGATTTCAGTCTTATTCCCTTTATAAAAGTTTTCATACTAGTATTCTAAAATTATTTTTTTAGATTTTTGATTGTCTGACTATGAGTTCATTACCATATACCAAAAGTAAACATATTCATGTTAGGTAGGAATTCAAGAGTAACAAAGTCTTTAGCCTATTGAATTTACCCTTAATTAACAACATGCATGTTCGATTTACATAATTGATTTTGGGGGAATAGAAATGTTATTACATATGGAATGCAATATACAAAGAATAGAATAGGATTTCTATTATATTGTTTGGTTCGCTAAATGAATAAATTCATATATATTGTATTACATATTATTATTATGCATACATGGGACCCGTAGAAATGATTAGTCCTCTTGAAACGAGAATATCAAACAAAAACAAACAATGTACTTAATAAGTATGTTCACGAGAATGTGATTTTATTCTTGACTTATTTGTATGAACTAAATATGTTGTAAGTGTCCATTTCTTGATATAACAATAAAAAATTTACTTATATTCATGGGCTATTCATGAATTTGGAAAGAATCAATTTGTAATCAAAATTTGATTATCAAATACCAAAAAAATAAAATTAATGTAACAACTTTACTTAGGAGCCGGTGTATATTAAGATATTAATTTAAGATAATAGTGCGCAAATTATGCTAGGGACCCGGGTCCACCTTGCAAGGTAGATCCGGGTTCATGTTCATAATTTTAGAACTCTATTTTCACAATTTTATATCTTAATATAAAAAAAATTACATTACTCAATATTCACAATTTTTGAATTTTATATTCACAATTTTGTTATATATATTCAAAAATTATGTTATACTACTGAATATAGGGTTCTAAAATTATGAATATAAAGTTTTAAAATTGTGAATATAGATTTTTAAAATTATAAATATGGACCGATGTCTACCTTGCAAAGTGGACCCGGGTCAATGGCATAACAACTCTAATAGCGTTGCTCATTTTAAATTTGTCAAGACAAAAGTATAAGGCCTGATGGATTTTGTGAACCAAAGATGTTGATGGCAATTGTCAAATGGATATCTTGTCCAATGTATAATAAAACCGGGCTTCGAGAGCCCATTGTGTCTATTAAAATAGGCAGCGGCCCATTTTATTCGACCCAAATGTACAATTCCGTTCCATACATGGGCCTAGGGCCTGCTATAGCATTCTCTATTTATATAATTTTCTTTTGTTTTTTTTTTTTCTGAAATAATTTATATAATTTTCTATGTGCAAATAAACTGGTGATACACGTGAAATTTGAGTGTAGGGTCGTGCAATAGTGTTTTGTACTGCGGAGTATATTTTTATGCATTTCTTTACACCATAGAAAATAACGACAATTATTCTAAAGATTTGGTAAACGATATTCATGTTCCAATTTATAAACATTCATATTCAAACTATATTAATGCAATAACACCTTTCAAAAATTAACTGTAAATAGAGTCTAATAGATATTTAATTCATAACTCTTGTAATTTAAGATTAAAAAAAAATAACACGAAAAACATAAAGTTTGTTTTATTTCGTGTTAAATGTTAAATCTTATTTATTCTTTATAACAAATACATATAATAAAACTTAATAAAAAATTTATAATGTCATATACTTTACAAAATCATGTATTATATTTAAGGGTGTATAAATGGTAAGACATCAAAATTCAAATATAATAACTTTATAAAACACTCAACATTATAAATAAGAGTATTAATGGGTGTACTATTAACTATATTACAATGTAGTATTCCAATATTAACTCCATAGAGGTCCCCTCACATGTGGAGAGTGCAACCGGGTACCACTAGACCACAAGGTATTTGACAGTTATTACTATATTGTAAATAATAATAAAAAAGAATGCTATTATTACTATATATATATTTTTTTGAAAACATTACTATATATTTTTTTAAAGGGCTATTATTACTAATTTGTAATTATCCTATTTTGACACTATTTGGAAACCCTTGAAAACCCAGAGAGTCGTGTGCCAACGCCACTACCACTTCAATACTGAAGCATTTCTGTCTTCCCTGAGGGCTTATCGTCGCCGACCGCCGTCGCAATGCAAGCCAACTTAATATCCTCGCGTACCCTCACACCTTTGCCTACCCACAACTCTTCTACACCAATCTTTAAGACCCGTTTCTCTCCATGTAGGCCGGGGCAAAGAAAGCCGCCCATTTTCACCATCCAGGCCGTCGCCGCGCCGGAAACGGTTCCTCCGCCGCCCCAGACTGCCTCCGGCGCCGAGAAGCTGAACAAGTACAGCTCGCGCATCACGGAGCCCAAGTCCCAGGGCGCCTCGCAGGCCGTGCTCTATGGGGTGGGCCTCTCGGATGATGATATGCATAAACCCCAGGTCGGCATTTCATCCGTGTGGTACGAAGGGAACACCTGCAATATGCACTTGCTCAAGCTCGCCGAGGCCGTGAAGGAGGGCGTCGGAGAGGCCGGCATGGTTGGGTTCAGGTTCAATACTATTGGGGTCAGTGACGCCATTTCCATGGGGACCAGAGGGATGTGCTATAGCCTTCAGTCAAGGGACTTGATTGCTGATAGTATTGAGACTGTCATGTCTGCTCAGTGGTACGATGGGAACATATCTATCCCCGGCTGTGACAAAAATGTGAGACTTTTTAAGGTTTTCTCATTTGTTTTTGTTGTCTTTCATAAATTTTGTGGTATGTCATAAATGTGGACTTTTGCTTGGTTTTTCTTTTTATTAATTATGGCCCATGGTTAAGAACTTTTATATGTTTGAGAGGCAGAAGATAATAGATATGCCTCTCTTTTGACAGAGACATGATTGACTAATCAGTTTTTCAAAAGGGATTTCCTTTTTTAAGTTTGGAATCTTGACCTTGTAAGCACAATGTTTTGCTAATTAGGAGATATTCATGATTAGTTCATAAAAAAATTGAGATGTTTTGCCCATTTAAGGTAGTACAAGAAAATTACTGACTCAATAAACTGAAAAGAAGTTAAAAGATATATGCTTTGAAGAAAATATATGAAGCAACTGTGCCAAAGAAATACTCATTATTTTCTTGCAATTTGTGTAAATGTGTTGCACCAAATAAAAAGCAGAGGTTTTAAGCGCAAATCCTTTTACTCTAAGGACATAAATATGTATCTTTTCAAATTATTTAGCTCAATAAAGAAAATTTGTTCAGCTTTTTTTCAACAACAATAATTTATTGCAGAAAATGTATGATGGTCTTTTTCTCATTTTCTCTGTTCTATGGTACCATAAACTGGAATAATTAACATAATGCACCACAAAACTGAAGAGTTACAATTTCACTTTAATCAGTGTTAGTTTGTATGTGCATTGTTCTATTATCTATGTGTATATTTGGGGATTGTGAGATGGGTAGTTTGTGTATCTCTATATTATAATTTCAAAATAATAATAAATTTTAAAAACCCCATAAAAGCTGTGATCCCTAACAGCACTATCGTCTTGAATGGATCCATGTTATTGCTCAAAGTCAACTCACAAGAAAACTCATGCTTCCTTAATATTTTTTTTTTGTTTTTTAATTCTTTATTTATTTTCTCATAATAATAAATAATTTCTTAGTCTTAATGTCCTCTTTTCTTTAGTAATGCAGCGTATATCGTCTTTGTAATTTTGTAATTTATTGTTATTGCTGTTGCAGATGCCAGGTACAATTATGGCAATGGGGCGGCTGAACAGGCCAAGCATCATGGTTTATGGTGGAACTATCAAGGTCAGATAGCCACTTCTCTTGAATGATCTTTTACCTTATAGGCACCTTTTTTTTCTACTTGAAAAGAGATTCATTTTGTACATTTTCTAAAATCCTGCTGGTGAAAGCTACTCCGTATTATATTATCGTGGCTGATGAAGCAGCAGTTTCCTTCAATATCTTTAGCCAGTTTTACTTTTATCCACAGAAAAGTTTGTCAAGTAAAAACCCATTTTCGTATCCCCCAAATTATTTTTATTAAAAAAATGAATTGGAGAAAAGTGGAAGAATAACCCTTCATGGACAGAACTCCTCCCCTGTAACCATGAATTCATCCCATGAATCGATGAATGTAGTTAAGAAAGTAATATATATTTTTTAGTGCAAAACGAACCTTGGGGTCCCATATATCCAAAGTTGCATCCACTCATCAAGTCAATTTCAATTAGTGTGCATTATGACATATCTTATATTTGACATAAGATTTTGGGGGATCTCTAGTACATGTAGAAATTATCATTCTCCTTAAGTTCAAATGTGTCTTTGTATAAGATGCATCTAACAAGCTGTCTATCAAATCATATTACTTGTTGCTAAGTTTATTATTTTATTTATTGCTAAACCTTAATATTTGTTCCATGCAGCCTGGCCATTTTCAAGGACACACATTTGACATAGTCTCTGCCTTCCAGGTGCAAACATGCAGGGCTACTTGTGCAATGCCCCCAACCCCCCCCCCCCCTTCCCCTCCTCCTTCTGTTTTGCCATAGCATTGTTAATGAAGTAGTCTTCTGATCCTTCATTATAGGTTTATGGAGAGTATGTAAGTGGTTCTGTTAGTGATGAACAGAGGATGAATGTAATTCGCACTTCATGCCCTGGAGCAGGGGCCTGTGGTGGAATGTATACAGCAAATACTATGGCATCTGCTATTGAGACAATGGGGATGTCACTTCCTTATAGGTACAAAAGAAGTGATTATGTCTGCTTGCATAGTGATATATTTCAAAAAGCTCAATTATGTGGAAAAGATGTGGAGTTTGGATAGTTCATTAGTGAGATTGCTCCATGTAACATCATTAATTAGATATAACTTAGTGCCATGAGGCCCACATTAATCCTTGGCCAGTATATTAACCAAGTTGCACTATGTACTTCTTCCACCTTGATCAGCAAACCCTAATGGCCTAATCTTATCAGTTTGACAATGCTGTCCAATATTTATTTAGTTAAGTTACATGTTTGATGCTGATTTTCTCAGAACCGTCTCCATTTTTTTTTTACAAATCTCTCTCAACCCACTGACCATTTTGCTTTACAAATTGCATCCTTAAAACAGTCTCAAATTGCCTCGTTTTCCTCCATTTTTCAGCCTATTGTTTATTGGTGTTAAGAACTAGGTTCACAGAAAACTGCATACCTTCACCAGTTTATCATTCTTCTTCTCACCTTCCAGGTTTAACCAAGTATAGTGTAAGCACTCCTGAAACATAGACAATAATATGATCAGCAAAACTGTTGCCTTATCTGAGTCATTGCTAACATTTGAACCCCTTCTTCCTCCCCCTTCCCTCTGTGTGGTTTTCAAAAGCTCTTCAACACCAGCTGAAGATCCTCTGAAGTTGGATGAGTGCCGCCTTGCTGGCAAGTATCTTTTGGATTTACTAAAGATGGACTTGAAACCCCGTGACATCATTACTCCAAAATCACTGCGAAATGCTATGGTAATGGTCATGGCACTAGGTGGATCAACTAATGCTGTTCTACATTTAATTGCTATTGCAAGGTGAGTAAAGATAATTATGGTTATTTTTCACTGATAGATAGGAAACTCATTGTTAGAACCTTGGCAGGTCTGTTGGGTTGCAACTACATCTTGATGATTTCCAAAAGGTTAGTGATGAGGTTCCTTTCCTAGCAGATTTGAAACCTAGTGGAAAATTCGTCATGGAGGATGTGCACAAGGTATATGCATTAATATTTGCACGATTATCTTATCACTTTGAAATTTGAATTGTATTAGTTCACTGCCATTTACTTTGCTGAATTGATGAAACACTGTTTCATAGATTGGAGGCACACCTGCTGTCATTCGCTACCTATTGGAGCTTGGGTTGTTAGATGGGGATTGCATTACTGGTAATAGGTTCTTGACTTTTATTGTCAAAAGTCATAATATTTGGTTGTGTACCATCTAAGATGCTTATTCTGATCAGTTCTTTAATTTGTAGTCACGGGAAAGACCCTAGGTGAAAATGCAAAGCTATTCCCTTCTTTGGCAGAAGGTCAGGTAGGCCCCATCCAATCTTAATGTGCTTCAATGATGTAACTTGTTACTTCTTTGGGTTTGCTGCTACTTGAGATTTGAGGATGTGACACATTTCTTTCTTGTGTATCTTTTCTCTAGCAAATTATAAGACCTTTGTCTAACCCCATCAAAGAAACTGGTCACATTCAAATATTGTATGGCAATCTCGCACCGGAGGGCTCTGTTGCAAAAATAACTGGAAAGGAAGGACTGTTTTTCTCAGGTGAGTATTTTTTATGTAATATTTAAATGTTTCTTGTGTGCACATGTAGAATCTTGTTTTCTTACTTTCATCAGTTTGAAGGTTTTTTTTTTGGGCTTTAGTTAATTATTGTAAAAATTTGTCCTCTAGGTCCTGCTCTTGTTTTTGAAGGAGAAGAGTCCATGATTACAGCTATCTCAGAAGATCCAATGAGTTTTAAGGTGAGAGATTCATGTATTTTTTGTTCAGTTGGAATGTTGGATGGACTATCCAGTTTATTGCCACTTTGCAAAAAGTGTTACCGTGTTGGAACTCTTGTTACTGAGTGCTGGTCAGTTTGGTCAATTCATCTTCATGGAGCTACTATTGTTAGGAGTCTATAAGTAATTCAGGGTTACATCACTAAATTAGGGGAAAATAATTCTGGGATTTTTTTGGTTCCCTAAGCAGGCAAATCTTATGACTTGGATTCTTTGAGCTTGCCACATTTTTGCCATACAGTGGAAAAAACAAGGATCTCCATGTATTTGGTTGTGAGGCACACCCATTAGAGGACTAAAACTGTTTCTGTTTGAGCAACATTTGAGATTTTCTGTCAAGAATAATATTAAGTTTTAGTTCTCCTCTTTCCTTGTTTGAGTTTAATATACAGCTCTAATTGGACACTTGGTGCATAGAAATTGGTTTATTTTTTATTTGTGCATGGATTTAGGTTTTACGGGCATTTGACTTTTGTTTCACGTCATTTTTATTGCAGGGGAAAGTAGTAGTCATTAGAGGGGAGGGTCCTAAGGGGGGACCAGGCATGCCTGAGATGCTGACACCAACCAGTGCAATAATGGGAGCCGGTCTTGGAAAGGTATGATCTGCTTAGGCTGAGCTTTGATGGTTTACTATTTTTTCATTGATTTCTCGTTCGTATTCTCATTATGATGAATATACATCAATTATATCTCTTGGTGTGTGTTTGCTTTTGTGTGTGTGTGTTTGTGTGTTGGGGCGGGTCACGGGTGGGTTTGAACAAGTGTTTTCATCGACTGTGATGTACTTTTTTGGCCTAGTCAGTTGGGCTAAACACAAGATAAAATTGGCTTTTAAGGCTGGATGAGGGTAAAAAGCCTCTTTTTTCAAGAAGTTCCAAAGTTGGGACTGTTCAAGAAAATATCTTTTTCAAGAAATTCAAATTGGGCCAAACAAGCACGTTATCTATTTTGCTCGGTCAATTCTTCCTCTCACCTCTTAGCTAAAGTTGCATTGGTGAAAATTTGTGATACTCGTTTTCCTGCTTTTCTTCATTAATACCGTATATAAAATTGCAGGATGTTGCATTGCTTACTGATGGAAGATTTTCTGGAGGTTCCCATGGATATGTTGTTGGACACATATGTCCTGAGGCACAGGTATGTTACTTTATGAATCAATTTGAAAAATTAATTCTTTGCCATTGTAATATTCTCGTTTCTAATGTCTTATGTTGGTTGATTTCTGTCCACTTGTTGCACAATTGATTTCACTTAATGTTCATGGTTCCCGTCTAATTAGAAAAGCTATTCTAGGCCATTCCTGTTCATCTTTTTGTCTTGAATATTATAGTGCAGTTTCCTAGATTCACGAGCTAGTGTCATTCTTTTACAATGTACGATGAACCCATATATCAATGTGAACTTTTCATGACGTCGGTAAGAGTTTTGAAGTGGGGGTTTGGCTGCATTTAAGTACTTAAATTATATGCTAGAAGTAATCCCGAAGAAGTATGGATTCTTAAGAACACCGTGATGAGTTACTAAGAATGTGAAATCCAAAAATTTGCAGGAAGGTGGTCCAATTGGTCTTGTTCAAAATGGAGACATAATTACCGTAGACATTCAGAAAAAGAGGATGGACGTCCATTTAACAGATGAAGAATTGGAAGAGCGACGAAAGAATTGGAGCCCCCCTCCCTACAAGGCAGACAAAGGGGTTCTTTACAAGGTACTTAAACTATGCCTCAAAATGAAGATCTATGGCTATTGTTTATTGTTATTTTTTCTATAACTATTGTAACGCCATTTCTTCATCGGCTTCTTAAATTTCAGTACATAAAAAACGTGCAATCTGCATCAAGAGGATGCGTGACTGATGAGTAGAGGCGCGGTTTATATTTGGTGTGTTGCGTAGTAAACCTACCAATGAACCCCCGAGTCGCTAGAGGATTTGAGCGAGGCATTTGTGCGGCTTATTTAGGCGTCTGCGGTCCATAGAGGGTTATGAACATCTTGTGCAATTGATGTAATGGCTTGTTCTGGAATTGCAGAACCTGAATCTTGTTTCATCTTTGATTTTGATGTTATGTAATGCTTCCTTTTTGTTTTTTTTTTTCAAGGGTAATAAACACAATCACTGTCGCAATTATTTTATATATATGCCAAAGACAATACTCTTTCTTCTTCTTTTAGCTGTTGTTTCAAGAATTTTTCTTCTTTTAATTTTCTGAGGAATTTAAAAGGTGAGAAAGTTATTTTCATGTTTGGTGTAATTTTTTATTTAGGAAAGTTCAGGTTAATTAGAATTTAATTTCGGAATTTAATTAGAGGTATGATGCTTTTTTTTTTTTTTTAACTTCGTAGAAAAGTTTAAATGAATCAAATATTTTAATTAATTTTTTAAGCACCGCATTTTAACCTAAGATTGTCCATTTTGAATGGTAATCAAGATGTCGATAGTTGATAATTTTCTATGTAATTTAATTCTTATATTTTTAGAATAATATTAAACATATTAATTAATTTTTCTTACAAAGTTATTCTCATTAAATACATTTTTTAAAACATCATTTCATAAATTTAATTGATGAAAAAGTACCCAACATTCTCTAAGGGGGTGTTTGGCAAACGGCTGATAGCTGGTTGGTTTAGCTAGTAGCTGATGGCTGATTGCGTTAACTGGTTTGACCAGCTGGTTGTATTAGCTGGTTATAAAAAACTGTTTGGTAAATTAGCTGTTTACTAGTAGCTGACTGAATGTAAAATGACATTTAAGGGTATTATTATTATTATTATTATTATAAAATAACAAACACACCACCCATTTAAAAGTAAATCTCATTGATTTTAAAGGATAAAATAGTCAATATACCCATATTTCCCAACCAGCTGATACAAAAAACTACATTCATTAGCTTTTCAATTTTCAGCTTATTGGCCCAATAAGCCAAGGCCAATAAGCCATTTACCAAACACTTCAAAATAGCTTATTGGTTGGTCAAAAAGCTAAACTTGGTCAAATAAGCTAAAATTTGGCTTATAAGCCAATAACCAAACACCCCCTAAATGTATTAACTGATCATAACATCTTTTGGTAGATATTATTATCATATCATAATAATGAAAACAGAGCTTGAAAAATGTTATATTGAACATCATGATTATTACGGAGTATATTAGTCTTTTAATTGTAATATTTGGTCAGTTGGTCCACTCCGCATCTACCTAATTTGGTCACGATAGTGTAGACAATTTGTACATGACTATATGTTTTAGTATTTTGGTCCAAACATGAAGTCTTTGTTGGTGCAAAGTGAGTATCTATTTAATTGGTTGATTTAATTATTTCTTCTCATTATAATTGTATATAATTATATTTTTATTTTTTATTATCAATTTTTATTTTCTATTTATTTTTAATTATTTTTACTTTGAAATACTTTTCACTTTTGGGTGAAGTTGGATGATATTTTAAAAAAGTGCAAGTATTTTGGGTATTTTAAATTAAGAATAAAAAAATGTTTTAAAGTTAGAAATTGTAATTTATGGAAAAAATAAACAAATAAATAAATGCTTTTATTGTTGGAAGTCGGAACGAACTCTATAAATTTCCCCAGTTCCTTCTTTGAATACGGTGCTTGCTTTCTCGTAGTACTTCTACTCAGTATGACTGTCTAGGAATCCAGAAAAAAACTCACCAAAGGTCTCATCTTTCATCTTCTTCTTTTTACAATTGTCTATGTGTTGTGTGTACATTTCCGATTTTACCTGCTCTCCTTTTTCAAGCAAAAGGTTTGATTTTTATTCGCGAAAATTCTTTAAAAAAATACGGAGTAATTAATTTTCTGGTTATATTTTCGTTGGATTCTGAATTTTCACGCTAGGGATTGTTATGGCAGTGAAAATTAGTAGCTATTATGATAAGGCTCTACAAGAAGATTCACGAATTGAGGATGGTAGCTATTGTTAGTAGTTCATTTTATATGTTTTTTAGGTCATCTGTTCAGAGCTGCTTTTTGAAGGTTCAATCAGTCCTGATATTTTCACACTCCATTTTTTTGGGGGGTTTGATTACTTTGGGCAAAGGTTTTGTTTAGCACTTTTTTAGCCATTGTTTTGTTTTGTTTTTTTGTTTATTCACATTTATAAAATAGAGTTCCATTACCTGATATATATGTGTATTAATTTTCTTTGTATTCAATTGCAAACCTTGAATTGGGTTATTGGACAGCATGAATTTTTAATTTTTTTGTTGACTTATTTGAGCTTTGAATTATATGTGCAAATGAGTTTGATGTCATGGCCTTTAGTTATCTTTTTGTGTAGACTATGAGTTCTTTGCCCCTTCATGATGGTTGTAAGACATTTATGCACCTATGGTGAGACAGAATCTTTTAGGACAGCACCTAAAGTAGACTATTTGGAGGTGAAGAGCAACAAATGTTAGAGAGAAGGAAACAAAGGAAGGGACTCCTATGTTTGTTTTCTTAGGAAGGGAAACAAATCACATCCAGGTTTCTTAGGCTTTACACATCTGAAAATAGGAATCTCACTTAAGGGACTCCTATGTTTGTTTTCTGTTTGAGCCTTATGCATACACCAGTAGAATTAAACATTTCATCCTCAGTTCCCTGTAGTATCTTCTCAGCAATTTCTTAGGTTGAAAACCAGATAACACTGTGTGTTGTATGAACTTGGAAAAATGTTCCTGTTAAAGGAGATAAACCAATCTAGGTTGGCCATAGGTGACTGGCTCAAACCGAGAAGGCCAATAGGCCGCTCCTACTAGGAGTCAAACTTGTAACCTTGTGGTTATCAGGTCAATAGCCCGACCAACCTTGTGATATATCTGTCTTGATTGATGTAACCCATACTTTCAAGTGTTTCTATTTCTATGTATATCTGCACTTTAAGGAATAAGGTGGCATCGTAGGTATCAATCTAGTTTATAGTCAGTGAGGTTTGATCTCTCTTTTTTTCCTTTGATAAGTTCAATCCTCTACTAATTGGTTCCTTGTTCTAATGCAGCTAATGGATCAAATGGACATTGACTGTGTATTGGTTGTTCCAGACACCCCTACCAGGTTACCTGCAAAGAATGCAGAGAACAGTAGTGGAGTGCACAAGGAGATTGATGCATCCCTGCCTAGTCTTTCAGGACACGGCAATGTTTCTACTGAACAGCAAAAAACTCAGTTAAACAATGGCCCTGGAATCAGAAGATTGTTTATTCATCGTCCAAGAAGGCAGGCTTCTAACAATTCCGAGTGTCATGCAAACTCATCCACCTCTGGCACACATCATCCGTCTTCTTCTTCAAGAATTGATAATTTGTTTGCAAGGAAGGATACGAGTTTCTCCAATTCTGAGGGAAAAGACTCTGGTTGTCTTCAACTTATAAAGAAAGACAGCACAGATTCAAATCCTGGATATTCTTGCAAAGATAGTTTACATCTGATGGAAAAAAGTATGCCTGCTCAAGTACTATCAGGAAGTAGTCAAGGCGAAGGTTTTAGCAAAAGAGAGGTATCAAGTAATGGATTCTCTAACTTACGAAGTATGAAAAGTTCTTCAGAAACAATCGAAGTTGACAAAGAACAATTTGATGATGGGTACAAAGTTGGTTTCAATATGATTAATGGAGTAAGAAAGGAATTTGTTCATGATACACAGCACAATGACAATAAGGATGCATGTGCATCTCTTATTACCTTACCTAGGGTAACTAGACAAAAGAGATTGGTGCGAAATGGATGCATATCTCCACATAACATAGCAAAGGCCAAGAAACCAGTTGGAAGGGACCATAATGATCCTCTTACGGTTAAACAAAATTATTGCAGTTCTGTGTCATCATCTAGCAATTCAGAGAGTCAAATTAATGTTAAAGATTTAGTGTCTGAAGGACATGCTTCAAACACAATGAAGGGAAAAGGGATAATGGTCCATCCTTTTACCACAACAGGACTGAATGGGAAAAATGGACACACATCTTTCAGGTACATAATGTCATAGTCAGTTAAGGCATGTGGATCCTATCATCACTTCCTTTTTCATCTGTGGCATGCTAACAAGTTATGGCTGACCAGGACAGAGAAAGTTACAGTTGATTTTAGTCATGAAACAAGGGGTAAAATATGATATAACCATTAAAACCCCAGGTGAATTTAGATGGAATTAGTTGCTGCGAGACTCATTCTCATTCACCAATTAAATTTACACGTACACTTGAGTGTAACTTGCTGTTCCTTTTTCATCTTTCACTGATAACCTGATGCTAGTTTTATACGGAGTATATGATTAGCACTCATGTCATCATTTATAATTCAAAATAGGTTACATGACCTCTATTTGTGTCTTCAACCCACTTCTGTACTACGTTCGAGAAACTAAAAATTTTCAAGATCAATGTTCTTATCGTGAGATTTCTCTGTTGTACTTGCAGAAATGTAATAAATGTTGATGAAGAAGTGAGTGAAATCGCTGGTGCCAATCAAGATGCATTCAGAAGCATTGAAGAATCAGGTGGATGGAGAAGTACACGAAATTGTTATCAGATATCCTTGTCTGATGAGGACCCCCATTTATCATTGGGGAATGATATTAATGCATGCTCGGAAACTAAGCACGACCAGCACAAACTGCTGAGAAGAGAAAATGGAACTAATGCTCAGAGCCATGATCACTATCCCAATTGTGAGGACTTATCTTCTAATAGATATCCTTCTGCAAGGAATTCCAGTCAAGTGGCCAGACCCCTTGGGCAACAAATAAGCCATATTCATGTGCATCATCCCGTGGTAACCCCACTTGGTAAAAGGCAAAAGCAGGGATCTACCTCAATTAATAATGCTAAATGTTCCACTTCAGCTTTCAATGATACAGATATCATATTTAGGGACTCATATAGGGATCCCAATAATAATTCAAGAGAAAATACTAACCAAAACTGTAGCAGAAGTGATAACCTAGAATCAATCATTCATATTGATGATTCCCCTCAAGCAACAAATGATGGTTCTAAAGGAGTAGCATGCTGTAGGAGTGATGAAGATGCTAGAGCTAGACAGGTAGAAGCAGATGAAGCACTGGCACTGGAGCTCCAAGAGCAATTATTCAATGAGACGCCTGTTTTTGGAGTTGATAATGAGGTGGTTTCTCTTTTCCCTCTTTTCCTTTTGTCTATACATCAGGTGCATGTAGGCAATGGCCTTTGGCTTAACTGGTCAAATCCTCCCCCATCCCCTCTGATGTGTATTCTTGAAGTCCCCCTCTCTTTTTGCTATGCACTATCTGTATTTGGAATTGGATCTGATCCATTTAACATTTTAAAATAGGTTGATGAGCATGTATCCAGGGTTTTGCAACAAGAGGATTTTCACCTTGCTTTCTCTGGGGACACACATCATGTAAGGCTGAGTTTGATTTTGTTGCACTTTCCATATATTCATATCCAACGTCCCAATCATGAAAGTTTAAAATGACTTAGATATGAAGACTTGAAACTCATTCAACAGCTTTTCTACTACAACCCCTAAGGTTAACTGAACCTAAACTTGTTTTGTTTTAGAAAGTAAAGTTATGGCATGACAAAATTGAAAAAAGGGACTAATGTTGGATTTTTGGATCTTAAGATGCAAAGATATCATGCTAATGCTTTTATGCACAAAAACTGTAAGTGATAAAAGCACTATCTTTGAAGTATCTATAATTAAACTATTAAAGTGATTGGAGCAGCCATGCCCATGGAAATAGCGTATTTGTTCTTTATTCATTTGTTTATTGAAAGGCATTTACATACATGTGTACAATTATTGCTTCCTCAAACTTTTGCCTTAACCTATAAATCTATTTTCCTTGTTCTTTTTATTTGTAGAGAAGCAGATCATTTGCAAATACAAGGCATTCCCAATATCAGTCTTCTGTTAATGTTTCTCGAAGAGCTCCTCGAGCTTCTAACTCTAATAGATTAGCAAGATGGAGGAGCCGTTTTCCTAGACAACCTCGTAGACTCTTGTCATCTACTGGGAGAAATTCTATATTTCCATCTAACATGGATGTTGAGACGGTATTATGCAATTATCATTTTAGACTATATTTTTGTTTGGAATATGTTGAGGAATTAATATAAATACTTAAAGATTAAATTTCCTTTGTTGATTGACCAGCTGATTTTGCTTGTTATATGCATTTATAATTTTCTTTTTACCTATATGGCGTTTGCAATATCTGATAGCATTAAGAAGCTCAACTGACAATAATAAGTGAGGGTAGGTATGAGGAATGTTAAACTAAAACCCTTTTTGAAGAAAGAAAATGAAAAGAGTGAACAGGAATCTGAATGGCAAAGTCATATTGTAAACTAAGAGAAAGTTATCTTAAAAACTAAGATCTCTGGCCACATTGAACGTTAAAATCACTTGGCATGACTATTAAGAAAGGAGTTCAAAGCGTGTGACTTTTAATGGGAGTATAAGATCCCTACTATCCTCTTCTCCTAGCCTTAGATGCTGGATAATAACGATGTTATATTTGCTCATTTTCATTTCAGTATTTTATTTTATTTTTTTTTCAAAACTTGTTTTGCTAATTGATAGATGTACTATTGAATTTTGTTCCATTTTATTCAGAGAATGGAAGTATTGGAAACACTTGAAGCTTTTAGTAATATGGGAGTATATGGAGACTTCCTTCAAACTCAGCGTGACTTCAATGAGTAAGATATCTTCCATAGCCATTTAATATCGTGAAATGAGAGCTCATCCCTCGGGTGTAGTTATTTATTTTCTTTTCTTGATTTAGAAACGACTATGAGATGTTGTTGGCACTTGATGAGAACAATCACCAGCATGCCGGGGCATCAATGCATCAAATTAATGGTTTGCCAGAGTCAACGGTTCAGGTGACTTGGAATCTTCAGATATCTGACTTTATTAACCTTCTTAGCTGAGATTCTTTGCTGGGATCTGAGCAATAGATATATGGTATTATGATGCAGGGGGTTATTTGTTATTGGATTTTAAATTTCGCTAGTTATGTTCCATGCAGAATGAGAATCTCGAAGAAGCGTGCTCTATATGTCTCGAAAATCCAACAATGGGGGACACCATCCGCCATCTCCCTTGCTTACACAAGTTTCACAAAGATGTAGGAACCCTTCACCCTTTTTATGATTTATAACGAAAATTTTACAGGCTCCCAGACATTCATTCTAAATGTTCTTCGGTTCCTGCAGTGCATCGACCCATGGCTGCAAAGACGATCGTCCTGCCCGGTCTGCAAGTCGTCCATCACTTGATTGCGGGTAAAGACTCCAGAGGACTCTTGTGTGTGTTTTCCATTTATCAGCATTTTGTTTTTACGGCTGAACGTAAAACCGCATCAATGAAACTCCATCTTCATGACCAGAAAATGGTGGTTGGCCACACATCCTATGATTAGATTTGGCCATTTTTGCTAGATTTGGTATATTAGTCGATACTCAAAAATAGAAGATTTGGAGTAGGGTTGTTTTGAGTAATTTTACTATATTAAATTTCTATTTCCACTCAACATATAGTCATGTACTAAGGACAAACAAATGCATGCTTATTATATTATTATAAAAAATTAATATAATGAAATTCCGATGGAACATAAAAATTGCGGGTCTAAGTTTTGGTAATACTCACTTTCCGTTCCTAAGTTATTTGACGTTCACTTTTTGTTCATTTACTACTAAAATATTATGGATGAAATTTTCAATTTTATTATAACTCAGAAACGAAAAGTGAGCATGATCAAAATTTAGAGATGAATTCTACCCATATAATTTAGGGACAAAAGTTCAATTTTTTCGAATTTATATTATAGTGATTTGTTTACATGAGTATTAAAAATGAATAAATAGTATAAAGATCCAAATGCTTATAAATAAAAAGTATATAATAATATTATTAATCATAAAATCAAATTATTATTATTATTATTTTAAAAAATAAAGTTAGGTATTCATAACTCGGATTAATCTAAGTTTCTCGCGAGTAGCACAATCATCTCACTGATCAGATCATGAAAGGGTATTTTTTCCTTGAGAGCTCGAACATTTCTTCCAAGATTCATGATTTTAATTTCACAATCCCTCCAATAAAACTGCCAAATTATGAAAATTAAAGAAAAAAAACAAATACTATTCTCCAAACCAGAGACGTCGTGATATAGAAAAGAAACAAGTCTCCTGTAATGGAAATCCGGTCTAGAGCTACCCAGATCCTGTCCTTTCGCACCTTATTTATCCACAATGTTCAAAGAATTCAAATAACCTTCTGTACAGAAGAAATTGCTGTTAATCAGTTAGAAATAAGAAGGGGAGGGAAACTCCCTAATTGATTGCAACAATGGTGTCCAGTCTGAATCAAAACTCTCCATTCTCACCCCATATTCTTGGGGAAGCAAGGGTCTTTTTCAAGAATCAATCTTTATCTAGGTATTCTATTGAAAGCTTCATATGCTCATTGTAAAGATTCATTTTTATCCCCAACCATTTTCTTCTATTTTCACCATTTGTATGATTTATCCTTCATTTTCCTATCTGATTGGTTTTTGTTAGATTGGGTTTCTTTTCTGCAAATTTCCCATTTTGTAGAAAAGCATTGATGGTGGGTTTTGATATCTTTGCATGCTAGGTTCAAATGTTTGAAGGTAATGCGTTTTTCCTCATTCAGGTTGTGTTTCTCCCGTGTTATTGACAAGCTTACAAGGTTATAACCTTAACCCATACAGTTTCATCTCTTTGGGATCAAAAAAGAGAGAAAAGGTTAGGTTTTTAGTACTTGAATTAGAATCTGAACTCTAGAAAAAGGGAATAAGCATAGGCATAGGTTGTTAGGGGTAGTGAAGGATGGTAGTCAAAGGCCGGGGCGTCTTAGGCCTATTTCTTTTGGTGATTTTGCTTGGGTTTGTGAAGAATGGGGAAGCTTTAGCTCATGCAAATACTGTCTTGATAAATTGTGGTACAAATGCAAATGTTACTGTTGATGGTGCTAATTGGGTGGGCGATAAGGCCCCTAACAAAAATATAACTCTCAGCACTTCGCGTAGTATTGAGGCCTCAACTTCCTCGGTTGATGGCAATCCAGATTACGAGTCTCTTTACAGAACTGTCAGAATATTTTCAGAACCTCTGAACTATACATTTCATGGAGCACCCGGGAATTATTTCCTTAGGCTTCATTTCTACCCCTTTACGTTTCAGAACTACAACGCCAATCTGTCTTACTTTGGTGTTGAGACTTGTGGTTTCACATTGGCTTCCAGCCTCAATGTCCCATATGCTATTTCGCAAAAGAATAGGAATTCTAGCTTTGTTGCATTAGTGAAGGAGTATTATGTTCCTATTCAAACCAATTCTACTGTTATTACGTTTCGGCCAGATAAAGAATCTTTTGGTTTTGTTAATGCCATAGAGATTGTCCGAGTCATTGATAAGTTGTTTGTTGATTCTGTTAAGCAAGTGAGTGGAAATGGTGCCACTGTTGCTTTGGATTTGCAAAAACGTGGGATTGAGACTATGTATAGATTGAATATTGGGGGTACATTGATCAAACCTGATCAAGATTCAAGCTTTAGGAGGATATGGGAAGAGGATTCGAGCTATATGATCAATCAAGACGCTGGAACAGAATTAAAAAACACGTCTAAAATTACTTATGCTTCCCCAAATGCTACAACCCTAGCTCCACTTCTTGTGTATGAAACAGCAAAAACTATGACCAACACTTCTTTAGTAGTGCAGCTAAGATTCTTTAATATGTCATGGAGATTCCCCGTGGATCCAAGTTTTGATTATCTAATCCGCTTACACTTTTGTGAGCTAGTATACGATAAATCAAGTCAACGGATTTTCAAAATCTACATAAACAATAAAACTGCAGCAGAGAATGTTGATATTTTCACAAAAGCGGGAGGAAAGAACAAGGCATACCATGAGGATTACATTGATGGCATGACCTCAAATTCCAACAACCTTTGGGTGCAATTGGGCCCTGAGGCGGCATCAAGTGATCAAGGTTCTGATGCTGCATTAAATGGTTTAGAGATATTCAAGTTGAGCCGCGATGGTAATCTTGGCTATGTACCGAACCTTGGGGATGAAGAAAGCAAAGGGAAGTCAAAGATGACCCTTTCGTTGGGAATTGGATTTGGGATTGCACTTGTTGCAGTTATAGCTTGGCTGATCATTTGTCTGCGTAAAAAGAAGAGAACTAAAGATGTAAAACCCAAGAAGAGTTGTGGAAGATCTGGGAAACGGTTCACACTGGTAGATCTCAAAGCAGCAACAAACAACTTTGATGAAAGCTTGGTGATTGGAGTGGGAGGTTTCGGCAAGGTATACAAAGGAGAGCTAAACGATGGCATTCTTGCAGCGATTAAGCGATCGAATCCACAATCTCAACAAGGTCTAGTAGAATTTGAAACAGAAATTGAACTGCTGTCAAAGCTAAGGCATAGGCATTTGGTATCAATGATTGGATTCTGTGATGAGCAGAACGAAATGATATTGATATACGAGTATATGTCCAATGGGACTCTCAGGAGTCATCTTTTCGGGGGTGACCTACCATCATTAAGTTGGAAGCAAAGACTAGAGATCTGCATCGGGGCTGCTAGGGGGCTGTATTATCTTCATACAGGATCAGAGCGTGGCATCATTCACAGGGATGTAAAGACAACCAACATACTGCTAGATGGAAGCTTTGTAGCAAAAATGGCAGATTTTGGGCTGTCCAAGAGCGGCCCTTCTTTGGAGCACACACATGTTAGTACGGCAGTGAAAGGAAGCTTTGGATACCTTGATCCCGAGTATTTCATGAAACAGCAGCTTACTGCCAAATCTGACGTTTACTCATTCGGTGTAGTGTTGTTTGAAGTTGTGTGTGCACGGGTTGTTATAAACCCGTCCTTGCCAATGGAACAGATTAACCTTGCAGAATGGGCGATGATTTGCCAAAAGAAGGGAGTACTCGAAACCATAATTGACCCATCACTTCGGGGGAATTATTCTCCCAAGTCATTGAAGAGTTTTGCAGAGATTGCTGAGAAATGTCTTGCAGATGAGGGGGTGGCCAGACCAACTATGGGAGAGGTTTTATGCCATTTGGAGCATGCTTTACAACTTCAAGAGTCTTGGCTGCACCCTAACGATGCCAATAGCTCTCATGCTCTCGAGTCACTTGATGAGAGAGAACACGAGCAATAACCTCGCGCTGTAAATACCAAGGAAGAAAGCAGAACTGCTCCAACCACAACAAACAATTCCTTCCCATCAAATAGTTCTCGCGGTTTATGGATCGGATCAAGCAGAAAGTTTGAAGGTACATTTTAGTGTATGCACTGGTATTTAGTTTAAATTCTTTTGTATTGTGAAAGGTAGTCTGTAATGATTTGAAGATAGCTACTTTAGGCATCTGTTACTCTAGAGAGAAGATGAAGTCAGGATGCAGAATGCAGCTAGTGTGTGCTGAATTGCTGATGCCTCTGCTGCAATTTCTTAGTTGCTTTAGCTTTGTTTGGGTTTTTTACTACTTTTCTACTGTTGCTTAAACCCCTTCAATTCTTTCATTCTTTTATATATATCCATTGTTTGTCAGCTAAATCCATAAAGTTGTCAAGTGCATTACTAATTATTGGGAAAATGGTCAAATAAGTGTAACCGGGAATCCAAACCCAATAGTCGGTAATTATTCATAATGGGATAATTACTTTTTTCAACCTACTAAAGCATTCATAATGGATAATTACTTTTTCAACCTACTAAAGCACAAAAAGGCAACAGCTCAGACTCAAACCCACCAATTTCCACATGAGGGTGCAACCGGGTGCTACTAGACCACAAGGTCATTGGCAAGTTCATCATTTTCCCTTAATCCTTTGTATTGTAACTTTGGGTAGATAACAAGTTTTTGAAACTAATATTCTTCAAAGGTTGTCATCTAATTACGCCCTCTTCAGTAGCAAATGATATGTATTCAAGATAGAACATTTTGTGTAAAAGTGAACATTATTCAAAATTCCAAATTATCTAAATTAAAACTTAAGATTTGAGTCAATTTTAAAATTTTGAGTAAACATTAATTATTGTTTCATATATTTTTTAATTTTAATTTGATATAAATTTAGTTCAGATATCAAGTGTTTTAAATTCTATTAATATCCAATTTAAAAACTCAAATTCTATATTATAGTTATAAATTAAATAGTAAATATATTCCATAATAACACTATTTTAATATCAAATAATGGATTGGATATAAAAAGATATGTACAATTAACAACACACACTAACCCAAAATAGTTTCACTTTAAACATAATATATTCAAATTTCTTATTCAACCCAAATATCATGTTTCAAAAATATCACTAAATATATTTAAATATTATTAAAAATAAAATTTAAATATCACTCAAAGATACTCTAGATTGACATACCCTTATTTATTTTCTTTCTATTTGAATGGAGGTCATGTTGCTAAGAGATTTTGTGTTAATCGTCAAATATTGTCAATCTCAAAATGTTTGAAGTCAAAACTTCATTCAAATATGGCAAATACTTTTCTATCAGGCATGACTTCAGTTTAGATCAAATCATGTAAATTATATGAATTTTGAATTTAGATTTTTAACATCTTAAATTGTAATCACATATTTTGAATCAAAACCATTACGCTATGCGCACACAAAAGCATTAATTATATGCTAATATATATGCATTTATTATTATTACAGTATTCGAGAACATACACAAATAAAATATATATCCTCAAAAATTTTCAAAGGATGCAAAAATATAAAACTTATAGCTTAAAGTTATGCATTTTTATTTATTATTTTTTATGCATATTTGAATTATGTCACATTGTTCACTCATAAACTTATATGTATGAATTCACCGATCAAAATAATATTATATATATAACGTCAAAAAAATAATATTATATATATGAGATAGTGAATATTAAAATATATTTAGAAGAGTAATATAACGTCAATCACTAGATATAATCATATTTGCCGGAAGTATTTCAGGAAAAAAGAAAAATCGACAATGGTTACTTATTTCTTATTTGACCTTGAGTGACTAGAAGTAGAAGTCGCAAGAAATTTCTGTATTTATATGTCTCAAATCGTCTCCTTAAGTGCTCCTAAACTGAGTTATCGGAACGTCGCGCCGTAGCGGAAGCAGTAACTGCCTCTCTCTTTCTCACACACACAGAGGTCTGCTCTCTTCTCTCTCTCTCATGCGTGTCTGTGTATTATGTTTCGTTAGACGTGTACATGTGTTTGTATGAATGGTTCTGTTGGATTTTTTTTTTTCAGTTGTAAATTATGCTTTCTCGTATAAACATGCGGCGTTTAATCTTTCGTGTTTAAAAAAAAAATTGGTTTGGTATGCAATTTCTACTGTAGTTTGTCTGCCACTGCTTTACTTCGTTAAGAATTGTGCTGTTCGTTGATGTTTATGTATTGTTCTTCATAATAACGTTGCAAGGGGAGTTTAGTTTACACGAGTAATTAAAGTAATTATAGTCTGATTTGTAGGTCTGGGAAGAGTTATTGGTTTTTGAATTTTGTTCTGGGAGTCTTTCCTGAGTGGATTGTTGACCATTTCTTGAGTTTTGTGATTAGGTTTGCTTTAGGTGTTGGAAATTTCTGCGTCAAGAATAACACCAAAATTACTTAAACACATTGCAAAACTTTATATCAAATACCTAAATTGAATAATGTGGGCGGGCTTCTTACAACACATTGCAAATACAACTTGAAGCATACAAATTCTGATAATTGCATTCACATTCTTGACCAGTTGCATTCGCAAAATAGTGGAAATTTCAATTTTCAGCTTGTAAACTGTGAAATGAAACAAAATTTCTAACTTTGGAGCTTTAAAAGTCAATAGGATGAAGAGGAATGACTCAAAATGGCACTTTGTATTTAATAAGTTTAAAGAAAGAGCAGTTTAATTAACACATGTTCCTAAACCAATGATATGTTTCTAAATGAAGATCCATTGTTGTTGAGTAAGATTTGCCTTCTACATTTATTACACCACGCTCCTTTACTCTAAAGGTATATCTCTCATTGTAGCATAAAGCATGTGGCAGATGTGCATTTAACAACTAGACTATGGGGAGCTGTTTGGAGTGTTTCACTACATTCTTTGCTTATACTGTTATATGTCCTGCTTTATGTATGCATGTTACTTCTATTTCATGTTTTGGTTTCAGGCCTATTAATTACGAAAAGCTAAAACTTTGCAAATAGTTGCTATTTTAGCCAAAATTTTTAATTGTTTCAATGTGTCACAGGCTAAAACTTCTAATCTTAGCCAAAACTTCAGCTGGAATTGCAACTTGTCATGAAGGCTTATTTATTTATTTATTAGTAGGCCTTGTTTTATCATCTAAACTTTGCTGGTTTCTTCTAGGGTTGGCAATGGATACTGGAGGCAATTCATTACCATCTGGACCAGATGGGAAGAAGCGAAAAGTTAGTTATTTCTATGACCCAGAAGTTGGGAATTATTATTATGGTCAAGGTCACCCAATGAAGCCACACAGAATCCGGATGACACATGCTCTTCTTGCACACTATGGACTATTACAACATATGCATGTTGTGAAGCCCCTTCCTGCTAGAGATAAGGATCTTTGCAGGTTTCATGCTGATGATTATGTTTCTTTCTTGAGAAGCATTACTCCAGAATCACAACAAGATAATCTTAGGCATCTGAAGAGATTTAATGTTGGTGAAGACTGCCCTGTTTTTGATGGCCTCTACTCCTTCTGTCAAACTTATGCTGGAGGTTCTGTTGGTGGGGCAGTGAAATTAAACCATGGACAATGTGATATTGCAGTGAATTGGTCTGGTGGGTTACACCATGCAAAGAAGTGTGAGGCTTCTGGTTTTTGCTATGTGAATGATATAGTGCTTGCCATCTTAGAGCTCCTCAAAGTGCATGAGGTTGGTTTCTGATATTTCTGCTACCCACAATTTTTTTTTAATGCAACTGAATTTGAATCATGCTTTTTTGGGAGAGCACGAGTCAATTGCTAATGTTGTGCAGGTTTTTGTGCTTTCACATTAGAGTAAATCTTAATATCTTATACATTATAGTAAAAAAGAACCAAAGTCTTATGCTTTGCGTGTTTATTTCTTTTTAAACGGGTTTTATCCTTTGCATGCTTTTATTAAGGTGTGGTGCTTTGCCTATGGCAATCAGATTTCACATATAGAGTTATAGACCTTGTTCTTTCATATGTTTTCAATTTTCCATTCACAATCTTGACCAAGCTCAGTTTTGTGTTAAACGATGCTCATTAGTTTGTAGCCATGATTGCACCTAGTATGTGGATTTAGCATCTGCTAGGATAACATTTTATTTATTTAAAATTTTCATCATTTTTTAATGCAAGAAATCTTTGTAGGCTTTTATATATGGAAAACTTTGATCATTCATCAATGTTGTCCTTGGCTTCGAGTTGCATTGATTCCTCATTTTTTTTGGATGGCGAGGGAAACCACACAACCCTTGATTTCTCATTTAAGTTTATGATGAATAAGCTTACAGTTACTTGAACTTGTAATGTTATAGGACTGAGCCTCATCGGCTCATCCACCGTGAAGCTTTGACATATAATTACTTAAAGATATATGACCCGTACTAATAGCTTACATTTTTATTTCACTTGTTAACTAATAATTTTATATGACAAATTCCTATCAAATAGCTTTATTATAGTATCTACTAGCAGTAATCCGTGTGTATCCTTGCCCATCAAAATGACCTTAGCTGACCTAAATATACACACCTCATTTCTAGTGTTGTATTTACTGTTCACAAAATATCTTTTCTAAGATGGATTTATTCTATATCTGTTACATACTTACATATTAATAATTAAGTTTCTTTTCTATATATATTTTGAATCTCGACATACTAATAATCCACTTCTTGCAATTTCTGGCAGCGAGTCTTGTATGTAGACATTGATATCCATCATGGTGATGGTGTTGAAGAGGCCTTCTATGCTACAGACAGGGTCATGACGGTTTCATTTCATAAATTTGGAGATTATTTCCCTGGGACTGGGGATATAGGTGATGTTGGATACGGGAAGGGAAAGTATTACTCTCTTAATGTTCCATTAGATGATGGAATTGATGATGAAAGCTATCAGATGCTATTTAAGCCGATAATGGGCAAAGTGATGGAAGTTTTTAAGCCTGGTGCTGTGGTGTTGCAATGTGGTGCCGATTCGTTGTCTGGAGACAGGTTGGGTTGTTTTAATCTCTCGATTAAAGGGCACGCAGAATGTGTCAGATACATGAGGTCTTTTAATGTACCGTTGCTGTTACTGGGGGGAGGTGGCTACACAATACGCAATGTGGCTCGTTGCTGGTGCTATGAAGTAAGATTCTTTCTGCTTAATTAATTTGAAATACGCGTACATACAAGAAAAAATAAATTATGAAAATCAAAAGAAATTAGGAGATGTATATGCTCATATAGTAAATATTCAATGCTTATAATGCTAAGATGCAAAAAAGTTTGAAAAAAGAAGTTACTAATTAAGTAGTTAAGTGTAGGGATTGGAACTTTTGCATCGTGTTTAATTGTACTGTAATAATTAAATGGTAGGTATCATAACTAATATCAGTGGAATGTTTTCTTACTAATAAAGATATGAGTATATGCATGCTTTTTGGTAAACTATGGATTCATGTTTGTACAGACTGGAGTCGCACTTGGGATGGAACTTGAAGACAAAATGCCACAACATGAATATTACGAGTACTTTGGCCCAGATTATACTCTTCATGTCGCTCCTAGTAACATGGAGAACAAAAACTCTCGTCAAATGTTAGAAGATATGAGAGCAAAGCTTCTGGATAATCTCTCAAAACTTCAGCATGCACCGAGTGTGCAGTTCCAGGAGCGGCCACCCGATACTGAATTTCCAGAGGTAACTTCCACCCCATCTTTCAAGGTCTGCATAAGCCGGCTTCCTTTAGAAACTTGACATTGGCCATTCTGGCTTAAGCAACGCCTCGTTTTTGGCACATAAAAGCAAATTATTTATCTAATTCGTCATCTTGTATGTAGTGCAAACTAGCAAAAGACTTCAAAAATGAACTAACCATGCTAATAAAGCCTTCTTTTAAGCCTTTCACAAACACTTCATATGGGCTTATTGTATTTAGTGAACAATAATTTGTTAATTTACATATTGTTTTACCACTAATCTTCAGGCCGATGAAGATGAGGATGTCAAAGATGAACGGTGGAATCATGATTCAGATGTAAAGGATGACCAGCGGTACATCCTAATTTCATTTGCTCTCTCTTTGTGTTTCTTTTTTCCGCCTTATTTAGTTACTGGAGTTCCACTGATCTCTGTTTATTTTACTTTCACATATACAGAAAGCCACAATCAGGGCGAGTTAAGAGGGAGATTCTTGAACCTGAAGCCATGGGCACTGTACTTATCGTTGATCTTCAATTTTGAAATTGAATGCTTCTTGTGATGTCAAGAACACAGCATGAATCATTGTATGATGATAACCTCATTTCCTTTGAAATTTTCAGGATGATATGCAAATTGACGAGCGCCCAAGGGAACTAGACTCGACATTCACAGATTCAAAGGTGTAACTTCGTATGCCCATCTTTTCTTAGGTGATGTTTTAACAGACCAAACAATTTACCTTGGATTTTGTTGTTGCTCAGGGTTCAATAGCAGCAGCAGCAGAAGCCCAAATGCAAGGAAACTCTAACAAGGCATTTGATCAACCAGTGGATATGAACTTATGAGAAGGGGCCATCTAAATAGATACTATGTTTCCATATCTAAATAGGTACTATGTTAACACCAACAGTATGTTGTTTAAAATGATATTGTACTGGATGGATGGTCTGTTAATTTTATACACATTTTTATGGGATATATAGAATATATGTCTTATGCTCTAATGATTTTATGCTGATATTTAACATTCACAAAAGCCTGTAGACACAAGGAGTCACCTTGGTTTTGGTAAGTTAATAATTTTGATTTTTGAATACTGTTTAGTTATTATTCCTAATGAATAATCTTCTGTAACTAGTAATGCAACACATTGGACATGGATCCAATTTTAGATACTCAATACGATACAAAAATAACGAGTTAGAGTTTAGTTTTATTGTGTCTTTAGTCATTAATGTATTGACATAATAATGGCCAAATCCCTGTGTGGGAATTTTTTGTGCCTCGCGTGTCTTGTCCGCCTACAACCACCTTGTCCACATATAGTAGCTGCACCATTTAAATAATAACACGCATTAGATTATAAGGCACCGAGGTATATTAATGGGCTCATATAACTTAGAATATGACTCACAGTTAATAATAGTAACGGTCTTGTGAATTTGCTGGTTTTGTCCTGTGCCCAGCACCCATGTGTGGTAACGAGGGAGCGCAAAAGGTATCTGCACCAGTCTAAGTCCTTTATTCGTTATACGTCGCATAACATATGCACCGTCCTCTGGCGCTAAAGTGGTGTCTGAACCACTCCCCCCCTCCCTCCTTGAGCTCTAACATCTGCGTGCCGAGGGATGCTAGTCTTATTTTGAGCTTGCCTACTTCGAATAGAATGGTTGGGGATGGTTGGTTTTGGGGGGAGGATTTGACAGGTGAGTATTCGGTGAAGAGTGCTTATAGATTGATTACTTCGGAGTTGGGTGATGAGGGGAAGGTGTGTTGGAGTGACATGTGGGATTGGGTAATACCTGCAAAGGTGAAGTGTTTTTTTTTGGGCTCTTTGTTCTTAACGGTTGCCTATTAAGGATGTTTTAACTATCAAACGAATTGTTTGTGATCCTATACGTCCTTTGTGTGGTATGAATCCGGAAACCGTCGTCCATCTTTTTGCCAATTGTCAATATGTTCGTGCCTGTTGGGGGGAATTAGATAGAAGTTGGCGTTTGCAGCATGTGAAAAATATTGATATGTGAATTGTTGATATGTGGTCTCTTTATCAAAGGAAATGATTGTCAAAATTATTGTAATCTGTTGGGCTCTTTGGCTTAATAGAAATCAAATGGTGTTCCACCAACAATGCATGGATCCAAAATCATTGGTGGTTAATGCTTTGAATTATTTTGTTGATTGGTTGAAGGTTCATACGCTGCATGCAAATGACAACATTAATTCTGGAGGAAGTTTACCGTGGCCTTTGAGGTGGCAGCCTCCCATGCACTCATTTTTTAAAATAAATGTTGATGTGGCGATGGATTATGACAGAAACAGGATGGGTTTTTGTTGGGTTATGAGAGGAGAGGTTGGCGAGGAGTAAGGAATGGGGTGGAGGTTGGTTCGTTTCATTTATTCAGTTCGTGAAGCGGAAGCTGTGGGAGTTCGGGAGGTTTTGACTTGGGTGAAGCAGAAAGAGTGGAATCGAGTGATTATGGAAACTGATGCAAAGTTAGTCACAGCGACTGTGAGCGGTGGATCACATGGTGGTCCTTTTGGTTTGATTATTGATGATATTCGTTTTTTGTTACTCTAGTTAGATTCAGTTTCTTTAAATTTTGTTAAGCATGAAGCAAATATGCTAGCACATGCTATTGCGAAGAGGTTGTTAGATCATCCGTGCTTGGGCGTTGTGTCGTTTTTTTATTATATTCCCCGTTTTATTTCTTGTATCGTTTGTTTGAAGATTTTGGAAGGTTAATATATTTGGTTTAATTTGGTTGTTTTTCCAAATAATAATAATAATAATAAACTAAAGAGAAAATATTATTTTTAGTCCCTCTATTATAATACATATATCAATTTTGGTCCTTGACTATTAAAAATTTTAAATTAGGTGCATGACTATTCAATTTGTATCAATTTGGTTCTGCCGTTAAATTTTTCAGCCAAATTTTCAGCCAAGTCACCAGTGACCGGCTAGTTTCTTTAATTTTTATTTTAAAAATTATTAATTTTAATAATTTTTAAATTTAAAAACTTAAAAATTAAGAATTAAAAAAAAAAAAAGATTATGACCCCCCCTCCCCCCTCCTCCTCCTTCGTCTCTGTCGTCTCTAGCGGAGACAAAGGAGGAGGGGGGTGGCCGACGTTATCTTTCCCACCAACCCACCATTCCTCCTTCGTCTTTGGCGGAGACAAAGGGGAGGGTGGGAGTGGTCGGCGTTTTCTTATTTTTATTTCTAAGTTTTTTAGTTTAAAAATTATTTTATTAAAATAATTTTTAAAATAAATTAAATAAACTAGTCGGTCAACGGCGATTTGGTCAAAAAATTTAACGGCATGACCAAATGTAATACAAATTGAATAGTCATGCACTTAATTTGAAAATGTTCATAGTGAAGGACCAAATGTAATACAAATTGAATAGTCATGTATCGAATTTAAAAAATTTAATAGTCAAGAACTAAAATTGATATGTATTATATAGTCAAGGCACTAAAAAATAATATTCCGGTATTTCTTCTAAACTAAACTACTAAATAATAGACTACTAATTCTCCCTCTCTCCCCACACTGTTCGCACGTCTCTGCCTCCCTCTGTCCGCAATTGGCGTCGACCGTCATCTGCTCCAGCCTGCCGCCGCCATCGTCCGTCGTCCGCGCCACCCTCACACAATCCAGGAGTCCAGTTAACCATGGTTCATACATTAGTACATACTCCTTATTTTTATTTAAATATTTTAAAGATTAATTCTGAAAAAAATTATGTCGTTAGTTTGTAAATTTTATTTTGAAATTTGATATCTAGAAATTGTAATAGATTATAATGTTAATTTGTTAAGTTAATTACCGTGGATATTCTTTCTGGCATCTGAATTGTCATTTGAGTTGATGGGGAACCTTTCCTTTATTGACGACAATTTGGAGTACGAAGATAGAGCTTTATTTAATTGATGATTGCCTGTCAACAAGCTTTAAGTTGTTTATGATTTCTCCTTGTGAAGAGAACTTGAAAAACTTCATTGATTTTTGAACATCAAAGCTATAGAACCTTTCATGTCTACTAAGTGGTTGTTTGTTCTTACCCTCCCTCCAACTTGGACTGCTTTTAGAGGATGCTCTCTCTTTTGTGAAGGCTTCTTTTGATGCCATCTTCTTGTTAAGATGTTTTTCTGGAGTTTTAGGAAAACTTCATTGATTTGGGGAAATGCACCTAGTTAAATCTTCCTTACTGAATAATATGTCTAGTCACTTCCAAGGGGTTCTTTGAATATTCATTTTGGGTGCAGGCTCATGAAGGAGCCATGTGATGATTGCTACTAAGATGCTCTTTTAAGCTTTTGTAGTTTTGCTCACATGATGAAATAAGATTGTATATGTTTGCTTGTCATCTGTCACAAATTGGAAAATTTAGTTTTTCATGTTTAGTCTTGCACTTTGTTACTCTAATGTCAAAAGCTGAAAATAGCAAAAAGATACCTATTTATATATTTGAGTTATCTTGCACACTTGTAAGTGAATATTTGTCTGAATTTTAATTTTAATTTTTGGGGGAAGATTATGAATGTCTTACTGGTGTTGTGACTACTTAGGTCCATAGGGTATATTATTGTTATGCATGAATGTGCTTTCATTGCAGGCCATGGGTGACCTTCTAAATATAGAAATGAAAAACATAAAGCAAAACCTCGACGCTTTAATCATTGCTAAATTTGATGAGATCAGTCGCCTAGCAAGGCTTAAGAAGCGCTTGGAGAAGCAGATCGTAGAGAAGGATGAATCTATTTTGAATGTATCGACCCTCATTGGTGTCTCCAAGGACTCCCTGGTTAAGATCAATGACAATTTGGAGAAGGTAGGATTTGTAATTTAATAAATGTTTTGGGTTGGAGAATATTTTTTTAATCCGTTTGGTTTGGTTTGTTTACAGATTATTACTGAAAACAAGGAAGCCTTGGAAGAAGTCCGGTCTGCTGCTTCTTCGCAGCAGAAGTCCCACCCTGAGCCTTGGAAATTGTGCCTCAACGAGAAGGCGAACGAGGTTAATAGGCTATTTGATGAGGTTAATAGGATATTTGATGAGCTCAATAGGATTAATAATAAAGTGGTGGTCGTGGACAACTCTGCCAAAGTACACGAGCTTATCACCTCAATTTCCGAGGTTATGGAGACACTCAATCGTGCGCGGGCCTACCTCATGAAACTTAAGTAGGGGTTGTGCAGACATACGTGGTCATGTTTTGTGTTTTTGTGTTCCAACGGAGATGGCGATTGGTTCTATCTCCACTGCCGGAGAAGGCTGATTTCTTTCTCCGGCAGAACGCAACGTTTGATGTTGTTTTACCCGCCTTCGCCGAAAATCTAGTTGACCTGCAATTACAGGTCACAAATAGGTTAGAGCGTTTATTTACTCCAAAATAATAAGTTTGAGGGTCTAATTGGAACTTTTTGAAGTTGAATGAGCTAATTGCACAAATAAATATAGTTTGAGGGTCTATTTGACCCTTATCAAAAAAAAAAAAAAGACGAAGTCAATCTTATAAATATTACCAACTTAAAAACGGCGGAGTATATCATTTATACAATGCATTTATTATACACATTTTTTAACAATGTTCTAAATATTTTATTAATTTATTGTATCAATACAAATCATGTATACAATATATGAACTATTATAACAATTTTAAAAATATCTATAAACTAGGCTTGCCTAAAAAATTAAAGCCCACATGTCCTATTGTGACACGGGCCGGCCAGTGGGCTTATCCCATGTTGACAACTCTAATAATGTAAAGTATGTAATTATGTACATTATTGATTTCTAATACCATACCTCATGAAACATAAGAGATAATACTTAGACTTATATTCTGTGTATTTATTCTAGTATGTAATTATGTACATTACTGATTTCTAATACCATACCTCATGAAACAACAGAGATAATACTTAAGCTAATAATTTTGTGTATTCTATTCATAAATCCTGTGTATTCTGAAATTTCTGGTATATAATTTTGTACATTATTGATTTTGAGTACTATACATCATGAAATAGTAATGCTAATACTTAAGCTATTGATTGTGTGTATTCTATTGAATGACCAATGATATGTGTATTCTTTTATATACTTTGTACATTAATGATCTAATTTTTTATACTTAATGTTATTGCGGTATTGGAAACAAATAATGCACATAATTATATACTAGAATACACATAAACACCAAATAGAATACACAAAATCACTACCCTAAGTATTAGCATTCATGTTTCATGAGATATGATATTGAAATTATTATTGTACAGAATTATATATCAGAATACACAGAATCATATACTAGAATACACATAAGCACTCAATAGAATACACAGAATTACTACCCTAAGTATTAGCATTCATGTTTCATGAGATATGGTATTGAAATTACTAATGTACAAAACTGTATAATTAGAATACACATAAACACTCAATAGAATACAGAGAATTACACATAAGAATACACAAAATCACACATAACGGGAATTGAACGGACGGAATGGTGTCCGCCGCGCGTCAACTCCTCACTAACTTAGTTAAACGACGCCGTTTTGGACTAGGGTCCACAGTGCATTGTGGGCCCTGGTCCACGATACAACGATTGTTTAGACACGCTATAATACGTATAACACACTAAAATTATTGTGTCTATATGTTTACAAGAACTTATTACAGAACATGTTAACAACTTGTTTACAATTTAAATATTTTTGTTTAGAACAATACTAACAACAACAATAATTATTATTATTATTATTGTTACTACTATAAAACTAAAACTTCTATTTTCTATTACTACTAGTCACTACGACTACTAATATGAAATTATAATTTATATTTACAATAATTTAACATCATTACAAATTTTATTTAATTTATAATATAATATTATTATAATGCATTTTATTGTAAGAATTGTTTATCCAATTTGTATTTTACAGTGTTGTAAAAATCGCGTCTAGGCGCCGCCCAATCGTGGTGCTTTAGCATCTAGGCGGCATCTAACTGACCGGCCGACTAGGTGCCTAACTTAGCCGACTCGGTCGAATTACTGAGTAATATTTTTTAATTATTTTTTGCAATCCTAAAGCTATGTGTAATATATTGCATGTGTGCAGAATACAATACACACGCACACTGTTTACCTTTTTTCTTTTTCTTTTTTTTTTTTTTTTGTATTCCGCCTAGGCGACCTAGGCGCTAGGCGGACCTCTGGTGTCTGATTAGCACTTAGTCTATTTTGCAACCTTGGTATTTATTGTATCGTTATAATTTAGTACAATAATTTTTTTTTTCATATTTGAGAATTAGTTTCCAAGAAATAGGTTGGATGGATTAGTATTTTGTTACTATTATAATTGTGTTAGTGTTATTGTCATTAGGTTGTAAATACCTAAAATACGTGATGAATAGTTATATATATAAATTTATTTTAGTTAGTTAGGGTGTGTTTGTTTCGCACATGGGAAGCGGAATCGGAATCGGAATGAGAATTAAATACTTAGTAATGTTAATGGATTTTGGTGAAAGTATTTTTCATGTTTGATAGTAGGGTGAAATTGGAATGATTACCAATATTGATGTTTGGTTGTGTATGATTCTATAATGGAATAAATGTTTTAAAAATACGAAAACAAAAAATAAAAGCAATTGATCCTAATATAATAGCATCCAAAGCATCAATATGAATTAGAAAAAAAAATTAAAAGTACTAATTCAAACTTAAAAGTTAGATTACCAATAAGATTGAATGATACCCTTTTTAATTAGGGAATGAAAATTTTAATAGAAGGGATAATCAAAATCTATAGTTGTGTTTTAAGAAGTTACATTGTCAACCAAACACTAACTATGATTTTAATTCTCATTCCTAGTGTGTAAACCCATGAACCAAACACATTTACAGATAACTCAATTGATTCTCAGGTAACAAATTACATCCAAAAACGCAATCACAATGTGTATGTGATTTTAACCCTATTGTAGAAGTGACTCTTTATGAACACTTTAGATACTAATCCTTCCACCTAAGAAATCGTTAATTGTTAAGTCGCGATGATTTAATTCCTCCATAATTTTACCTTTTTACACCCAAAGTTAAGAAACATATTTAATTTAATCAAATTAAAATTTCATCACTTGTATTATGATTCAAACACTTGCATATAGATAATGATGACCGTAATTGCGCCTATCTATTAATTAAGAAGCTAGCTAGCTAGGTTAATGCTCCCCCGAAAAAGTTTCATGTTTGCATTTCACCCAACATGCTTAATATTACTCAGTTGACTTAGCTTGCAAACAATAATGTAAACATTTCAATTGCCTTCTAGGTCTTCAATTGCCTTTTACGGGCAACCCAATTAATGATGACACCAACTATAGTAATTATTGGTCATTGTCGGATTACAACTCATAATTACCAAAATTAACAAAATAAAAATAAAAATATATAAAAATAAATAAATAAATACAAACACCATGTCAAAATAGTCACTAAGATAATGAGCAATAATAATATCCAACTGTGTCGGACGATGAAAACATTGTCGCTCAAAAAATTTCCAATCCTATGTTATTTTTTATTTTATTATATATTTTTTTTACTTTGATTTGATATATTAAAAAATAATAATTAAGTAAGTCAAGTGTGATTTTCGTACCATAAGATCATAGTCTAATTCTTGACAACACTATATTTGTTTATTTTTATTGTGTAAGTATACATGATCGAGTAGGATTTATCCTATGAATGCCTTTTATTAGTGGTTGAGGGTTAAAAAAAGGGTAAAAAGTCCGAAGACGACAATGGCACCAATCACTCCAGAGATGGTGATTTCCGATTACGAGTTCCAACCTACTTCGTACAGATTTAATCATTCCACGAAGCCTAAAATGATGGATGAAACTTCGCGAGACAATGATGATTAAAGTTAAGTACGTAGTGTTATTTTTACTGTTATCTCCACATGGCTCCAGCTCATGTTATTTTACTTTTTTTTTTTGGTAAATTTACAGGTCTTTCTCTCCGTCCGTCACTTGTAGGAATTAAACTTAGGTTCTCCTGGAATTCCTCCCCACAAAGAAAGCTCACTTACCACTTGAACTACCTCGTTGGGTTATGTTATTTTACTATGAATAATTAAATAACTTCATCACAAACTTACCAATACTACGTGTTGGAGTTATACTTAATATGACGGATTCTTTATGGATATTAAGCATTAATCCTTTTACTAAGGCCATCTCCATTTGTGAGTTTTACACCGTTTTTAAGAAAAAAAAAAGAAAAAAAAAGATGAGGTGAAGGAGTGATAAAGTGGAAAGAGAAAAAACAATATGTACAAATATGGGGATTTTGCAGAATAAGTGATCCCACCAAAATTAATGAGAGTTGCGTCACACATGCGTGAGGTGCAATTCCTGGGCGTGTGAATATAATTTAAATCTCCTCATAAACTCACCACTATCGAGGAAGACCTTAAGAGGTCCTTGAGTCACCATAATTATTTACCCCTCAACCATCTTGTTAAGCTGAAGTATGTGAAATTTCGTCCTTTATGTACAACTTACCAACTAAATATAACACTTCATTAGCTAATTCATAAACGTATGGAGAAACGTCTTTTGAATATATACGAAATCTTTAATATTCTTTTAATTTTATTTTAAATTTAGGTGATATCAAGGTTTGCCGAACTAATCTTAAGCCAACAGGATTCAGTCTCTAGAGTCGCTGCGGAGATAAATCACGAGTCACGCAATCAGCCTACATTTCAAATTCTAGCCTTCATTACTATGGTCCTGTTTGGTAAATAATTAGCCTACCAATTTTGGTCTATTTGACAATTTTTAGTTGTTTGACTTGGTTAAAAAATAAATATAAATGTTTGGTTAATAAGCTTTTTGTAACTCCAAAATACTAAATTTTAAAATGCTACTCAAAGCAACCTTTTCAATTAGCCTGTTGAGAAAAGATATTATACCAAAACAGTTAATTTACCACACACTTTTCTGCAACCAGCTAATATTATCAATTAATTATACCTTCTAACAACATCAGCTAACAACCATTTAGTAAACATGGCCTAAATAGTATAGTTATAGATACGTTGTAGACACCAAATCATCATATTGTAATCTCAGTTTTCATTTGTCTTCGTCGTATCATAATGGCAAATTATACCATGGACCATATATAGTCTACCTTGCATCGTGGAACATATAGTCCAAAAATAACGTTGTGACACATTTTATACTTGCGATTAACAATTTCTGTAACATGTAAATTACAAATTGAAGGCACATAGCATAGTAATCACACACACACAAATTGTTAACTACAAGTACATAATATATCAACTGCATACAAATAATAATATGTTGGTTAACAATTTGTGCGTCTGTAGTTATGATGTTATGTGTCTGTAATTACTATATTATGTGCCTTTAATGTGTAATTTACAGGTACATAAATTGTTAACAACAAATATAAAATTTTTTTACCATGATTCACAATGTAATATGAACCCGGATCCATGGTAACAATTGTACGTATCATAATTACTCCATCATAATGGCCACCGAAGACTATATGTATCAAGTTAATAATTCTTAAGATGATATTAAGAAATCATTTTTTATATACATGATAGAAGTGCAAATAAACTACATATATCATAATAAAGTTACACCAATATTTTCCGTCTATGACTATAGCCCACTCGAGGGGAAATTAAATCAAACACAGAGGCATTATTATTATTATTTATTAGTCATTATTATTAGGTTTGGAGCTCAACAAACATTTTCTGCCCCATGAATTGAAGAATATTGTTGCATGCATTTTATCCACCCATCCATCTATCTAATGTGATTGATGCAATATTAATTTATGTACAACATACATGCAAACTATCTGGCAAATTAAAATAATTAATTAAGAATGCAAGATTATTAGTCATTTCAAGCTAGCTAGCAAGCAAAGGCCTAAGGGCACCCACCCTGCTGGCTGGCATGCATTTTCTCTTTCTCTTTCTCTTTTGGTATATACAACATAGCATATAAAATTAAGTGGTTTCCATTGATTGTCTGCTTCCATCATCATCACCTTTCCACTGTTATCTTCCATTAGGGTTTTCAAGAAAATTGGCATCCACTTACATGCATGCATGCGTGCGTGCATCCCACGTTATACGTTAGTTGTCCGTCGCTACTGCTTATTTTTATTGTGATTCCACATTATTATTGTACCCACGAATCCCGTCGGTCCAAGTTTTTCGATGTGTTGATATATAATATGGACAGAATGTTAATATCTGTCCCAATTTAGAAGTGATATATGGGGCAAATATGCTCGCCGACTTGGGTTTACTATATGCTGATTGAAATTGATCTCATGACATATGTGTTGAATTTTAATATCGATCAGTTTAAGTGAATTAAATTGATTGTTAATTTTTTTTTATGTCTTGTCACATATCTCACTTTAAATTTCGATAAACTCATTGGACTTAAACCGATTTGTCTCGACTACTTCTTAATAGTGATTGGCGTTCATCATTGGGTATGGATTAAAGGTCATATATATATATACCCCACTAAAAGGAAATTAAAAAATTAAAGTTGATTGATAAACGAAATGATGGATAATGTCGTCAGACGACGTAGTGTACCAGTCCGGCCTCCAACAAATTTGGTCGATAATTTAATGTTTTATTGTAGTGCTCACATATGTATATACAAGCATGCAAGACAGCAGAGCCTAATGTAGTTTTATTGAAACATAGGAGTCCCACGGTTCCACCTCAAAGTACTGCATACGTAGTGTTGTCTTTACTCTTTAGAGGGGAGAGGAAAAGTAGAAAAGTGTTGCTATCGCCTATCAGTACTACGGAGTAATAACATAAATAATTGATGAAAATGGAAGGGAAATTTAATTTAATTAATTAATGCCTATCTTCTTTTTTTTTAATACTACTAACTCTATTACAATGCAGTATCTGTTTATAACTACTTTCTTAACCTATTGAAGCACAAGAGTCAGTATTGCCTCCCGCATAAAGGAAAGGGTTTGATGCCACTGGACCACAAGGTCCTTGGCATACACAAAAGATTACACATACTCCAATTGAAATACTATGTATATATACCTCTACTAATAATGACGTCAATATATATATAATCCTAATCATATGAGAACCAATTATAGGTGAGAACGTGTGGACAAATCTAAACCATTGATTTGCAAGATCTGATGGACGAAAAATCAAGTAAATTATAAGGATTCATACGTTTTGCTCCCAAGGTATCTTCTGTTGGAAAACCAATCAATACAAAGTTCTTACTTTTAGCCCTATGTACTATGCAGTGGGGGAGTTGACCAATCAGTGTGGTGCAGTGAAGGGTCTCTTGTGCGTAAAATTAAAGTGTACAATAATAATAAAAAAAAAAAAATGGTGTCCCCTCCTCCCAAAAAAAAAAGTTATTATATGTGCAAATACAAATACAAATAAAATAAAAGCAATTAAAGAAAATAAAAAAGTAGATCATCATTCATCAGTGTATTTAATTTAGTGAGTATAAAATGAAATAGATATACATATAAGGAGTGATGTGATGTGTATGTAGAGCCCATAGTCCCTGAAGGGGCACATGGTTAACACATGCAATGCTGATTCAGTAATAGATTATATCAAATGAAAGCTATGTTAGTTGGTTGTCTTTAAGAAAGGCTACTGGTTTTAGGAAGGTGATGGTACACCAATATACATTAATTCATTTAATTTAACTTGAATTTTTGTAAATATTATTATTAGCAATCCAAGTGTCAATTTAAGTTGCATATGCAAGAATTGGATGTTAGGGTGCATGGGGGTCAGCTTATAGCCTTATACTATATAATTCTTATGCTAATTAAGATTTTCCCTTCAACAGCTCATATACATACATACAACTAGCAGATCCACCTAATATCCGGTCTCCTTCAATTATGCCCTAATTATAATCTTTAATATTTCATAGTTAGATACATACAACATCATACCTAAACAAATTTAAGAACCTACTTTATTATATATTGACATTATTGATTGGAAATTGGTAGTAAAGTCGGGGATTAACCCATTTACGAATATAATGTACGACTAATTTTGATATTTGAACGTACATGTGGTGACTGATCGTTTTGATGCATTGTAATTTTACATGGGTACACTATCAGTTTAAGTCAAGTAAAAGTGAATTATATTCGAATTGTTTATTTTTGTTAGATCACAAGGTGTCCTAAGTAGCAACCAACCAACATCTCTTAAAAGGTGGGAGTGCATGGCCACTCATGCCAACCAGGTTAAGTGAATTTGAATTGTTGAACATATAATATATAAAATATAAATGTGTAATTCAACTATCAATTTAACTTTTTTGTAGTTAAGATAAAACACATTACTCAACACAGTATAAATTAAAGGTCATGAATTCATCATATCCCAGATAAAAAAGAGATTGTGGTCCAAGTGGTGCTTAATCTAAAATGTATTGTTCAACATAATAATATCATTATAGAGTAATACATACACACACACACACACACACACATATATATAGAATTACAATCATATGAGACAACACCTTCCCGTGAGACAGATATGCGACAACGTGAGTGCACACAGTTTACTACGCGGATGCACACAGCCTAAAGTGTGTGCACTTAGCCTACACGAGTGCACACAGTTTAGAGTGTGTGCATTCGTGAAGTAGACTATGTGCACTCACGTTGTCGCACTGTTTCACGGGGAGGTGTTGTCTTATATGAAGTCAACCTTATATATATACTAGTTTTATACGCGCATTGCGCGAATGAGTTAATGTCCAATGTTTATATTTAAATAAATATTTGAAAGTATATCAATGTAAGATTATATATGAGAAGTTTATACATGGGTAATTGAATGTCGAATTTTTTTATTTAAATATCTAACTCAAAGTATATGAATCCAAGATAATATAGAAAATTCATTATAATTATTACTAAAATAAATGTTTGCAACCTTGTAAAATCGATAGACTAAATATTTGGTCTAAAAATGATAGTCTAAATAAATACTACTTTTAATTTGAATTTTTTTAAGTGTTATTAATTCTCTTTTGAGTAACATTGTCATTGTCTTCATCTTTACTATTTGTTCTCTTCCTTTTTGTTGGTAGTGTGTTATTTGCAATTCGGTTATTGTTGGTAGCATAGATGACAACGTCATGCAATGAGATTATGATATAGGAGCTATGGACTTTCCTTTAGGTGTTCTGCTTCGGGTTCATTCATCATTGGTTTAACCATTATTGTTGAATGAGTTATTGTGGATAAAGAAATCCCTAGTTTAAGAAAAAAAATTAAATAAATTAATAAAAAATTGAAAATTTAAAATATTTTGTATTCCAAAGATATTAAAAGATAGTTTCTCGCTTCAATTTGCTGGGTAATGAGTTATTTGAGTACTTTCATTGTTAACAAATCCCCCAAGTAGTTAATATGATTGATTTCAAACTATTCTTTTTTTATTTTTTTCATGGTATTAAAGAAATACACATGTATCATTTTTTGGTGTAACTACTAATTTATTTAATTCAATAAGAATAAAATAGAGTGATTCCGCTTCAATTTATTGGGTTATTATTTGAGTACTCTCTTTGTCAACCAATTCCCAAGTAGTTAATATAATTAGCTTCAAATTATTTTAATTTTTTTTTCATAGTATTAATAAAATACTTGGTAAATAAATATATAACATTATTTTGTACTATAACTTTGATATTTAATTACTACAAGATATTGTAAAAATAAGATAATGGACAATGTAATGAATATCAATTGATAAATTTGAATGTAAAGAATCTTTGCATGAGAGAAAATAAAGACAATATAACTAATGAAATTATTTTCTTATTTAATTTAATTTTTTGATAATGAATAATTTTTTCAAATAAAGGTATTGTAGACACATAATTCTAAATTAAAGAAATACATATGTATCATTTTTTGTTTAGCTACTAATTTATTTAATTTAATAAGAGTAAAATAGAGTGAGAAACTTAATTATGTCAAATTTGATTGAGATGAGGTTCGAAACTAAGACCTTTCTTATAGAAATTAATGGGAAAGTTAAAAGTTAACGGAATATTAACGGAGAAGAGAATATTTAACGGAAAACTTAACGGATAATCATAAAAGTAAGGTTAAATTAGGTAATCTCTATAAATAATATTAATCTGAATTATCTTAACCATCTATTTGATTAAATAATTTATCTGAACCATTGATTAAATAATTTGACCGCCATTTTTTCTACCCATTTTAGGTCTAACTCTCTTTGGCTCTTATTAGTATATAGTATATATAATTTGATCTACTTATATATTCATCATGGGCTAATCACTTCTCTTTGTACTATTTTTAAACGGATAAAAAAGATATCAGCTTAACTCAAACCTATTAATGATGGGTAACGTAACACTTGTGTGAGACCGTTTCACGGGTCTCAATCCGTCGGATATTTAATTAATGGGTCGAATCTTTAACCTCATTAATCAAAGATGCTACCCGTTTCACATATTAAGACCCTGGAGACGGTCTCACACAAGCTAAATTTTTGCCTTAGATGATAGATAATATACTTTCATCCAAATTAAATAAATTAAGACACAATACGTACACCTAACGTAAGGATCGTATTATATGGTTCACATATATATATATATTGATGATTAAATGGATTATTATTAATTATTTGATTAATTTAATATTGTTTAGTGTGAGCAGTACTTCACATATAGACGTACATATTGATATGATCAGTGATCTTCCGTGCATATATACTATATATGAAAGGGCGACATATAATGAAATGAAGAGGAGAGATAGGGGAAAGTCGTCATGCATGTGGATCAGCCCCCAACTTGCCACATGCAAATGTTGTCCACCAGCTAACTATATTTCCATGCTTACGGATGGGAACTCGTTGTCCCAAAACAGGGCAGTATTAAACATTTTGTCCTTTTAATTTGGAGATGATGATGAGATAAGATGATCTAAGCTAGCTTCAAAACCTGTATACATACATGCATATATACATACGTACGTACATCAATTGCAACGAACCTATATGTATAGCTGTACTACGTTTGGATAAGAAAGATTGAAAATATGCACATATATATATGCATGGCAATGACGATTTGGATCGTCATACCCACTCATCTCTCTCAATCAATGGGAAGTTGAAAGGTCAGCATGTATGATCTTAGCCACACAAGATGTTCCACGTATCCGTCCTTCTTGCATATCTTCTTTTCCAAAAGGTTGAATCTCTAATTCTGTGGACCCACACCTCGACCGCTTAACGGCTCAGCAAACATGGCTAAATAAATAATGCCCGTAAGGACAGTCCAAGTGGTAAGAGAGTTACACCTGCAGCCGAGAGGTCGTGGGTTCGAACCTCAAGCCCTTGGATTTGAGCCGGTTAGCTATGGGTAACCTAGGCTGGTTTACCTCCTTGTGGTCCTTTGCCGGCTAGGGTTACAGGGCAAGGGTTTACTCACTACTCACACAGTCAGGAGTGGGGTTTACCTCGTTAATCCAAAAAAACATGGCTAAATAATGGTGGTCTTTTACCCCAAATATTACCTACTGAACTAATGAGTTATACCTGTACAAACACTTCTGGCATATCTAGTATTATGAAATGTTTGTAGTGAATTTTAATTTATATAAGTGAGGTGCATCAAAATTGGATGGCTAAAATTGAGCATGATGCATGTGGGTGTTTGGTTGGATGGTGGACATGGGGTGGTCCGCTGAGAGCAATCTTTTAGCTGTTAATGGATTGTGATCCAAAACTTTAATTTGCTGCAATACTTGGATATATTATCTCTTTAAATATAGTAATTAAAATGCATTATATTGTTTTTAAAGCATAAAATTTATCATTATACCTGCATTATATGCATTAGGTATAGAGGATGTTGACAGTAATCAAATATGTGACTCTTCTAGTACTAAAATCATATTCTAGCTATTAGCCCGATTATCTCTTTCGAGACAACTGTACCTAATTTTAATCACTAAAATATATTTTAAAAATTATCAAATTAGTTCCTCATGTATAGAGGTAAGGGCCAAATTCACCTTTAAGATAATTATGCACTAAGGTAGTTATTTCGATTGTTTCAATCATGAAAACCGTTAGTTATGTATTAAATTTTATACATGATCTAATGATAAATATAATATATGAAACTAATGAAAGTAAATATATATGGTATGAAAATTTAAACCACGCAAAACATACACTTTATCATTTAATAGAATATGTTACTTGCTATTCTCAAATCGTCACCTTCATGCATGCATAATTAAGAATGACAATGTTATCCACATTGATATATAGATTCTTATCATGAATCATTCATAGTTGAGAATTTTAATTTTTTTCTTAATTAAGATAAAGAGTATTATTGGTTCTTATTAGCTTGTTTATTTAGAAGTATTTTAATAATTTAGTATAAATTATATTGTAAGTCTAGATTGTTATAAATATTTATCTGTGGCAAAAATTTGTGTGAGACTGTCTCACCATGAGATGCGTCGGGTCGGGTTGGGTACAAATGAAAATATAATACTTATACGCACAAATGTCATACTTATATGCTCAAATGTAATACTAATCAGAAATAAAATTTTTGTTAGAGTAAAATGTAATACTTTTAAGGAAAAATACAATACTTTTACATTTCAATTTAAAAGTATTACATTTTTCCTCAAAAGTATTATATTTTCCCTTATAAGTAAGTGGCACTTGTCAACATTACTTATTATGAAAAATGTAATACTTTTTTCTCTTATAAGTAACAAAAATTGTATTCCTGGATAGTATTATATTTGAGCATATAAGTATGACATTTGCACGTATAATTAAATATGACATTTGCATAATATTTCGACCCGACCCGACCGGTCTCACGAATAAGGATCCGTGAGACGGTCTCATACAAGTGTGATCCTTTATCTATTGATTGCTTATTGTATATTGTACATTTAACATATAGTATTGTATAAGTTGTATTACTGGGAGGTCTTTAATTTGTAGAACATAACTCAGGTGAGGTCGTGAGGATCATGAATGAGTGGTTAAATTAGGTGGCCGGCAAAGGGCGTAAATAACGATACGTTTAATATGGGAGTGGGTACGGTGGTACATTTTCGATATATCACATTAGTATTTATATTTTTCGGTTCATTTAATGTTATCTATTTTCGTTTTCATACAACATATATGTTAATTGGTTTTATGACTAAATATAGAGATAATAATATTTTGTATTACTGAATGTTGCTTGTCTTCTCTTCATGTATATGGTCTATTTATACATATTTTGGGCTACTCAATCCTTATTACATTGCAGGGCCGGCCCTGGGCAAGTCTGCCTGGCGCACAGGGCCCCCAATTTTTTGGGGCCCCTATTTAAAAAAAAATTAATTGATATATACTACTTCGTATAAAATGGAATTGCGCAAGACTACAAGAGGTCTGCAACAAACCAAATCCTACAAATATTAATATATTATATTAGGAATCTTTTTCCTTTATGTTCGTAATTCTATGTACTTATATATACATTGTATAAATAGTATTAGGCATCTCTCTTCCTCATCAGTTTCCTTCTGCAGTTCATTACTCCCATTAGATAACCCTTTTACTTCAACCTATGTATTTATATTATGTATATAGTATATAAATATTAGATTATTAGCTTGATTCCAATAACATTAAGTATTAGTCATTATCGGAATTGTTGCTTAATGCTTATTTACACAAATCTCACAAATAAACTACAGACGGATCACATACGAGTGAGACGACAGACTCAGTTCGATAGGATTGAAGAATTCTTCTTGATCGTACAAAGTCACAAATTTTCATGTTTTTCAATTCTCTTAACAGGTAATTAAAATTACTAAATATTTCACAATTTTTGTTTATTGTTTTATTTACCTGACTTAATAATTCTTATTACAGAATAATATATTCAAGAATTTGTTTCTTGATTAATTATTTGTTCATAGAGTTTCTAAATAAATTTTTTTTTTTTTAGGGTTTTATAATTATCTCTTCTAGAAAATATTCTTCTGGGTTTGAAAAGCGTAAAAAGAAAAGAAGAATTAAGCAACTAATTCAATCTCAAAAGGAGCTCTTGAAAAATCCACTACAAAAGAAACTCAAATAGATGTGTTCAAAATTGATGCTAAGGAAAAATTCTTAGATATTAATCATCATATAGAAGACCAAGATGATTGTGAGATTGGAAAAAATTTAAAAGATAATGTGCACAACGATGATAAGTATCATCGTGAGAATGCCAATAATAAGAATGTTGATAGTTGTTTAGATGATGTTGGTCACAATGATAAACCAAATGATTCGCTTTTATTTAACATACTAGTTTTATACGCGCATTGCGCGAATGGGTTAATGCCAAATGTTTATATTTAAATAAATATTTGAAAGTATATCAATGCAAGATTATATAGAAGTTTATAAATGGGTAATTGTTGGTCACAATGATAAACCAAATGATTCGCTTTTATTTAACATATATGATCCAAGAAATTAGGATGTCCTTGATTCTAGATTAATAGATATTATTGTGAAAGGGGCCAATTTAAAATATTGCACAGGATCCCATTTTTTATTGAAATGGCCCTGTTACATTGTGAATAATAAGTTCAATTCTTATTACATTGTGAATAATGAGTCTAATCCAATTAAACGATAAATAGGCCCAAGTGGCTCATTCCTTCTTGAGTAGGTCCATGTGGTCCAGACCCTTTTGGTTGACTGGTTCGTTTGGCCAGCCTAGTATATAATCCATCATCCAGTCCGGCAGTCCTCCACTTTCTTAAGATTTCGCGAAGTCGATGTCTCAAGAAAGTATCTCAAAAATATTCTCCGACCAACTCTCCGCTTCTAAAAGCCAAGTCTTCTTCCGACTAGTTACTTCTTGCCGAGGCATCTTTTGGATGGGAGTCACCGTTCGATTGGCCATCCTTTTGGACGCGACTGTTAAATCTAGCAACTAGGGTTGGGTATGGGGGCACATATTACACTGAGAAAAATCAAGTGGAGAAAAACTTAACTAAGGAAAAAGGAGTACAATCATAAGTGCAATATTCAGCTAGGCCGAGCATTTCGACCACCTCCATAAAAAATTCGATCACTTCTGCAAGAAATTTGACCAACTCCGTGAAAAATCCGACTACATCAGTGAGACCCAAAACTGACCACTAAGCACTTTATTATCAAACTCAAAAACTAATTAAATTAAAAGATAGCACACTATTATATTAAAACTAATTACCATCATATTTATAAGAATTTCATATTTTCAAATTATATTATCCTTAAAAATATTTATTAAATCAAAGTATCAAACTTCCCTTTTAGACATTTGGGAGGACAAGTCGGATTTTGAGGAGAAATCACAGTAATAAAGTTGATGAACATAGACCCGCCCAATTTCAAATGCCCAGCATACCCTACAAAATCTAGCTTTCACTTTTGGTTTTTTTCTTTTAAATAAATAAAAAGGCGGACAACCGTACCAGTAATTAAGTAAAAAAGTCAAATAGAATTCGGAGAGATTTGTTATCTATTACAATATAGTATATGTTTATATTGTTCCCATTGAAATTTGAATTCATGACCTCTCATCTAGAAGAGTCATTTCGTGCCACTAATTAAATCACAACTGTCAAAATTAAAATAATAATAATAATAATAAGCATATCTACTTAGGCGTCCAGCATGGCGCGTGCACTACACGGATCATATGTCTGGGTGTGGCAATGCGTCTAATGCACTGTCATTTATTTTTCCAAAAGCCTGGACCTACAAAAAACAACCCCTTATAAGAAAAGAGAAAAATTACTTAAAAATATCTCTTTCTATTTGTCAAAAAATTAACACCAAATGTTTATCTCTGCAAAAAAACTACTAAAAAATCCCTAATGGGTTGTTCTATCCCCACTCCACAGGGGCTCTACCAATCTACAATTTCTCTACTTGCTTTTGGGTGAAGCTTTGTCCTATTATCACTAATCAAACCTTTACTAATTATATAAACAAAACGTTCTTGCAATCCTAAGCTACCACGGACTTCATTCACTTTCATTATCTTCTACACTGCTTAGCCTATAATTGATGTTAGGGGGTTATAAGGCTCAATTTACACTAGCAGGTATTAAGCATATAGAAAAATTATACAGTAGATAAAATACAGTGTTGATTGACACCATAAATTTTCTTCAAGTATATTATATGAAATAAAAAGTAGAAAATGAATATGAATTTAAGCATTATTGCGAGAACAAGAGAAGCAAAAAGTGGTTGTTTTGAGGAAGTAAGTCAATGGGGTGTTAAACATGATTAGTAATGATATAACTAACGTGATAACTAATTGGTCCACACAATGAATGCTTATTAATTAATGGTATTGTGCGTGGGCAGGGGGACAATTAAGTAACTTTAGATGAGGTAAAAATGAAAGGGTGTGGATAAGGTAAGGGAGATGTTTTGTGTTTGGAGGCGTGTAATGGGTGTTATGATGACAACCACTTGGTGGTTGCATGGAAACCATAAATAGTAGTGCTGCCCCCCTAATTAGCTTGTAGTAATATTTTGACGGAAAATACTACTTTGGCTCTGTTTGACGAAACTTATTTAAGAGTTTGTAACTTATTTTAAGTTATTAACAAGTTTTAAGCTATGTTTCATAATGTTTCCTAAATTATACTCTTTACCTTTATTTTTTCACTTAAAATTTTGATATTGACATTTTCTTTGAAATTCACATAATGAAGATAAATTATCATCTTTTGTCACATCAAGAAATAGTCGAGTACAGATCGGAAGTCCATGACTCTATGTAATAGAACTCATTTTGTAATAATATCAAATTTTTTACTTCATGACCAATTTTTCTCCACTCTTAAATATATATATATATATATATATATATATATATATATATATATAAAAGATCTTATAGGGAAAATAGTTTCATTTACTAATTACTATATGAGATTATGTAATTATCATTTGTTTATAGGTTACTTATGAGTTGACATCGATAGGTCGTTAATATGTTATAACTTTTCATTTAATTTTTTTATTTAATATGTGGAGGCTCTTCCTCCATCAAATATAGATATAGACAATTTAACAAAGAAGGATTAATTGCCTCGCTTGCCATCTTTAGACAAATAAGCTGAGACTACCTCCTCCGTCTAGTTTATGAGGGGGAGGTAGAAATTAATTTAGGAGTTACACATTTGACATTATGAATGTGCTTGGTGTAGCACGCATGTTCAAAATATTTATAGCTTTAGTTGGTTTAATTTTGTAATACGCTATGTTTGGTAGAGTTTATGACATATTTTAAATTACAAGTAAGCTATAAGTTTATTTTAGAGCTTTACTACAAATAACATTTCAAAATAAACTATTATCTTTTAACTTTTTTCCATCTTTTAACATTTCAAAACAAACTAGACGGAGGAGGTAGTCTCAGCTCATTTGTCTAAAGATGGCAAGCCACTAACTTTTATTTCTCCGTACAATAAACGATAGAAACTTTTTGAATGCCAGTGCAGTAACCATTTGTGATTTAATAGATTGAGAAAGTATGTATAAATATATATTATAATGTAACAGAAATTATTTGTGATTTAATAGATTGAAAAAATATGTATAAATAGATATTATAATGTAACAGAGTTAATAAAATTCTAAAAAACACACAATAAAAACTTTTTAAACTATATTTGTGTTAGTGTTTAACTATCAAATCAAGAGAATATTTAAACAACTAAATCATTATATAATATCACATTATGTACGTTCAATCCAACATAAAGATTATAAGAAAAATTTATACCTATTAAGAATTTTAATTACTATAAAAAAAAAAAAGAGTGATAATACGTGATAAGCTGATAATACATTTTATAAATAGTGATAGTACTATAAATAGAAGATGAATGAAGATTTTTGATATCTAATAAACCTCTAAAAGACAAAAATAAATTTTTGTTGTGACTAACTAAGAGTTAAAATTACAATTTAAGATAAGTATGGATTGAACTTACACTTACTCCCCTATTATTATTTTGCTCCCCAAATGATTAATTGGAAATGTAAAATAAAACCAAAGGCGAATCCGTGAGATGGGTCAGTCAAAATGAAATGTAATACTAATACTAGAAAATCTAATACTAAATCAGGAATAACATATTTATTATTTATATTGGAAAATTTAATATTTTTGAAGAAAAATGTAATACTTTTACATTTTGATTTAAAGTATTACATTTACCTTTATAAGTAACACACACTTGCCAGTTGCCAATATTACTTATAAGGAAAATTGTAATATTTTTTATTAAAAAAAAAAGTAATACTTTGACATCAAAATGTAAAAGCATTACATTTGTCATTAAAAGTACTATGTTCCCTTATAAATAATATTCACTTTGTTCATAATTAGTATGGATCGTCACACTTGTCTCACGGATCTCAATCCACAAGACGGGTCAGATCAACATAATTTTGGTCGTAAAAATCAACTAAAGACCATTTTATACTATGACTCAAATTATGTTGAACCGACACGTCTTACGAATTAAGATATGTGAGACAGTCTCACACAAATTTTTACCAATTAGTATTACATTTTTAGTAAAATTATATTTACTCGATATGATCTCTTTAATAGATAATGATTCTTAAAATGATCTCACACAAGTGTGATCTAAAAACAAAAGAGAAGTATGAAAGCACGTGAGGGGCCAAGGTCTGCACATGACGGAAGGCGGTTTATGGCAGTTACTCCGGTCGCTATACTCGAGAAGGGAGAATAAAATAACCCGAACTTAACCGGAGTCAAAGGAATAAATATTTCTATTTTTCCTTCTTTACTTTTTAATTCAGTTATACTAAACGGCCGTTAAATGGAACGTTTTCTGATAGCCACGGACCACAACAGGCTTATATAAAGTGGCCGTTATATAGTGCTTCGACATCCACACTCTGCTTTCCTCAGTTCATTCTCTCTCCAAATATCCTTCGTTCCTTCCCCATAAGTTCTAGAGAGAGAGAGGGGAACGGGAAGCGAGTTATCAGCGTTAGCGGCAATGGCGGTGTGGAAGAAACGTGCTTCGTTTTGTCTGAGCTCTCTGCTGCTTCTCTTGTTCGTCGCCGGAGTTTTTGCTAGAGTACACAGTAATGGCGGTTCTGACTTGAGGTCCGTTTCTCTCTATCAAAACTACACTCACATTTTCAGTTTTTCTCTTTTCGAGTATCTGTGCATATACAATTTCCACGGTTTTAAGTAAAATTGGGAAGAGCATTGGCGTTGTACTTCTACATGTTCTACAATTCATTACTTTGTTTTTTTGTATAATTTTCGAAATTTAGTTAACATTTTACTCTGTTTCATTAGATTACTTTTTTTTTTTGGAGGAAATAAAATGAGTTAATAGGGAGAAAATGTGGAGTCCAGTTTCTTCGATTCAGGTCTAAAAATTGATGAATTTTCCTTGGTGATTTATTATTTTCAGGACTGCGGAGAAGGAGGAATTGCAGAGCTCGCACAACTCAACAACAATGGCGGCAAGGTATGACTTCGCTACTAACTCGGTACTCTTATGATTTCACCGAGTTGACTCAGTCATTCGGTAGACTGGTTGAGGGTTAATATAGCGGTTGGTCCATACATTGGATCCTCTCATCCGCTGGCTGCTTCTATGCAACAGCCTCTGAGCATGAACAATCTAAGCCGTTGAAATGCTCGGATCTCAACTGTTATTCCGTTAGAGCCTCCTTTTCATCCCACTGTTCTGCGAGAATTCATCTTCATTGGTTCTCTTTAATCGTTCCATCACTTTCCGTACTTCCTAAAACAAACGCATAGATAGTGCCTTCCTCTGCCAATTTTCTCTCTAGACTCTAGGGTAGCATTTTTGTATGTAATTATATTGCGTGGCGAGTTACCAACAAACTCAACAACCAAGTTAAAAAGAGTTTATCAAGATTAATTACGATTTCTGAATTCTAGTGTCACGGCACAAAATTTTCAAAAAACAAAGAAAAGAAGAAATTAATTCTGTGTGAGTAGTGGAAACTGGAAAATGCATCCACCTTGAGCGGTGGCGTTATGAGCGTGTTTTTGCAGTGTCATTTCACTTTCACTTTCACTTGGTGAAATGTCGGATCAATATCGGTTGCCCAACTCAGTATCACTACTAGAGTAAATACTAAATTATCAGCATCACTACGGGGAGTAAACACTAAATTAGTTTCGACTTTCATAAATGTGTGTGGGGTTGGTTAGTTGGGGTAGTACAAAAGTACATTCGGTGTGTTTCGATCCATAACTGTGCGTATGCGTTAGTTGTGCGGGAATTAATAATGTGAAGAGGTTTGGGTTGTTCTTTATGGTTCAGGTTGGCGGAGGTTGAAGAGGCTTTGAGCAAGCAGGCGGTTGATGATCCTGAAGAGGTTGCCTCCATGGTTGCAGAGTGGGTGCCTCTTAACTTTTTCCTTTTCCATTGCATTTACAATTATGCATTTTGTTCTTGTTGTATTAATTGCTTTTGAGTGTGAGACTTTTGGTAGTTAGTAGTGGGGTACGGTACAGCGGCGACACCTCCTACAGGCTACAGCAGCTCTATTCAGGAATCAGGAGATAAGATACCATGTTTAAACATTGTTTTCAAAAAAAAAAAAAAAAAACGTTTTATTGATTTTCAATAAGAACAAAATTTATTAATTTCACAACTTCCCCTAATCTATATTTTGGGTGAGGGGAGAAGCATAGTCACTATTACGGGGTAAATCCCACATTATAATTCTAAGTTGGCAAAAGACTAAGGAGATAAACTAGCATATATTGTTCATTGCTGATCAGTTTAAATCAAACATGTCAAATAGATTGTTCTCATTTGAGAGTATATTTAATCATACTGTTTTGTTTGTTGTATGGTCTATCTAGTTTCAACCTATAAAGTTATACGAGTCTTCTGCAAGTCAAATTAGTTCCATTGACAGGAGGGTCTTGGTTTTTTTTATGATAGTAAAATATTCGTGCACATGTAAGTGTCACTGTTTACGTCGGTGCATGTAAGAAAAATTAGGAGAGTCTAGCAAATTAAATTTTAGTATTAGGAAATTTAGTAGTGCAGGGTAGAGTTTTGTGGGTATCGTTCTCACTTGCGTGCGTCACCCATGTGCGGCCTTAAATACGGATGCTGCCTATATAGACAATCAGTCGGCAAAACTATCATCAATTGGAAAGAAACCGAATTTTCCTTGTGTAATGACAAAATGTTTGATGTATATTTGTTGAAAGAAGGCTAGGGACTGGACGTCTGGACCTCGTTGGTATTCAAAAGAAAGAAATGCTAGTGCAGTGAGTGTACCTAATGTTTTATTGTTTCCACCGACAGACTTACTCGTTTCTACCGGCTACAATCATAATTATTTGCTTTTGACAATTTGACTCTCCCGTGTTTCTATTCCAAGAATAAGTAAATTCCTCTGTTGTTGATAATGATTTGGTACAATCTACAAAGGGCTTCTGCTATTCTGCTAAAAGTCACATGAGACATAAGTAATAATGGGAATGAATTATTTTGATTAACAGGAACATCCGGAATAGCACAGAGAGGCGAAAACTTGGATATTTCTCATGTGGGACTGGTAATCCGATTGATGACTGCTGGCGTTGTGACCCCAATTGGCACAATAATCGCCAGCGTCTTGCGGACTGTGGAATTGGGTTTGGGCGCAATGCCATTGGTGGGCGTGATGGTCAGCTCTACGTTGTTACTGATCATGAAGATGATGACCCTGTGAACCCTAAGCCTGGCACTCTTCGCCATGCTGTGATCCAGGATGAACCTCTCTGGATTATCTTCAAGCGCGACATGGTTATTACACTGAAGGAGGAACTCATTATGAACAGTTTCAAGACCATTGATGCGCGTGGAGCCAATGTCCACATTGCTAATGGAGCCTGCATCACAATACAGTTTATTACCAATGTGATCATTCATGGTCTACATGTCCATGACTGCAAACCCACAGGAAACGCGATGGTCAGGAGCTCCCCATCTCATTACGGTTGGAGGACAATGGCGGATGGTGATGCCATTTCCATCTTCGGCTCAAGCCATATATGGGTCGATCACAACTCACTCTCTAACTGTGCTGATGGCCTCGTTGATGCTGTCATGGGCTCAACTGCCATTACCATTTCCAACAATCATTTCGCCCACCATAATGAGGTTATTAATTTTTGAATAAGTTTTTATTTACCTAACATTTAAGGGTGCGGTGGACTAATTGCATTGAGTGAATGGGGAACATAGGTCATGCTGTTGGGCCACAGTGACTCTTACACTAGGGACAAGCAAATGCAAGTGACAATTGCCTATAACCACTTTGGGGAGGGCCTCATTCAGAGAATGCCAAGGTAATTATATCATTATAATCTGCAATATAATTTTAATGTTATCCTTAATTTGGATTTGGGGCTTTGTACATTAACTTATAAAACAATTATATATGAAATTAAAGGTGTAGGCATGGGTACTTCCATGTGGTGAACAATGACTACACTCACTGGGAGATGTATGCTATTGGTGGAAGTGCTAGCCCAACCATCAACAGTCAAGGCAACCGGTACCTTGCTCCAGTCAATCCTTTTGCCAAGGAGGTACGTACTGAATTAGATTGGTTTTGCCAATTAGCTAGCTAGGATTAGATTGTATTGGATCATTAAATGTGTGTTAAAATATAGGTGACAAAGAGGGTTGAGACATCACAAAGTGAATGGAGAGGTTGGAACTGGAGATCAGAGGGAGATTTGATGCTTAATGGAGCCTATTTTACCCCATCTGGAGCCGGTGCCTCAGCCAGCTATGCAAGAGCTTCAAGCTTAGGTGCCAAGTCCTCTTCTTTAGTCGGCGCAATTACTGCAACTGCTGGTCCACTTGCTTGCCGCCAGGGCCGCACATGCTAGCACCCTCGGCCCCCGGCCCCCTCAATTACACCCAAATAGAAAAACAAAAAAATGATCGTCTTCCTTTTCTCTCTCCCTTTTCTCTTCAAATTTCCATTTTTACCAAAAACCACTATCCATACCATACCCATATCACATCCATTGCCCATTGGCTGTTGTTCGTCCACTCAATCCCTCCGATCCATCTCAAAATGTTGTGCAACCTCGGCCTGCTTCTACCCAACGAAGCTAATGCTATTGCAGATGCAGGCGCAGAAGCGTTGTCCATCACCATAAATATATACATCCCCGGCCTCCTTTTCAATTTTATTTATTGTCCCTATATAACTACAATTTCCAATCCATTCATCCATTATTGGAGCCTTAGTCATTGGTCTACATGATGTGCTTGCCTTAAATTATGAAAGTATCATAGGAAGGAACTAGATGTTATTGTAAGTTCCTGTTACGTTTTAAGTGGCCCCAGTTATATAAATATATAGTGTGAATGTCAACATTGTTATTGGGAAACAAAAGAAAAAGAGAAAAGAAATTCTTCTTTGTAATACACTTGGAAGTTATATTTATTTCAATGCTTTTCCTTTTTTGCCTTTCTCTTTCACAATTGTATCCAAGTTAGTTGTTTCATCATTCTCAAGTCACATCCCCACCCCAATAACTCAACTATTGAAAAAAATGTCCACCAATTTGATCTAGGATTATAGTTGAGACTCATTGTGCACTGGATAGTACAATTTAGTGTGAGTCTCAAAACTAAACATACTCATTTTATTTTTACATATGTTAATGGATAATTTATTAGATTTAAGATATATTCGGGCGAAATTGAAACCTATATCTTTTTTTTTTTTTTTTTTTTTTTAAATGTCCATAGCATTAAGTAGTGGAGCTACTGGGGACCAAAAGAAAGTGAAGTGCTCACATGGTTTGCGGAGAATGGATGAAATGTAAACAGAGAGGGATACATGCGCCATGTGTTAATGCACTTTTATGCGCATGTGTGGATGCAATATAATTGGCATTTGCCGACTAGCACATGCACTTTGATTCAACGTGTCACGCCTAACCCCGCCCGGACCGGAATTCTGCCCAATCTTCAAGATTTAGGTGCACAAACCATCACCTTTTGGATTGATTTACACATTGCAATGCATTATAATTTGCACCCTACTCCGTTCAACATCACTGTATTCGAATTAAACATTGAAGTATGTAATTAAAATAGTAAATTTTTTTAATGCTATCAAATTTGAGACTGGTCTTCATTACTTGGTTGATTAATTGACAAAGTAAACATTACAAAATACATCAACTATTCAGCACAGTTTTTAAGCCACTGAGCTAAATCATTACCATAAGTATATTTTTACTACCTTACAATCTTTTTATTAGTTATGGTAAGGTAAACAAATATACTCCATCTTTCATGAAGTTTCACCCCAAAAAATGACATTGAAATTTGGTTAGAGGTCAAACGTTGTTATTTGATGCTGTCGAATGTCGATGATTATTAATTGTGACACGAGACCGGAGTTTTTCATTTTTGCCCCTGCTTGCTTTTCAAACAATCATTAAACTATAGTTCACACAGCTGTGTGGATCCTAAATAAAAAGTACATTTTTAATATATTAAAAATACATTATTTTTATACACAAAGTATATTATTTAGGTACGGAATGTAGATTATTTTATGTATACTATCAAATAATGCAACTTCAGTACAAAAATATTGTACTTTTAGTATATTAACACACAATAATTTGCCTTTTTCAAGTGTTTGGTGATTTTTTATTTTAATTCTATTTTGTATGGGACCATTGGGCTTGGCCTATAAATAGGCCCAATGGATGGATAACATATTATGCCCAATATTTGGTGTATATATATATTAAATGTAAGGATCATATCCATATCCATTTATATCGATTTGCATCAATATTCATTTATTATAAATTAATTTATGAATTTTTTTTTTATATTTTCATTTGTTTCTTATTTTATGCTAACTCTAATTTATAAATATACTACAAAATGACTACTATAAATGTAAATTTTAACTAATTTTTCTAAATATATATATATATATATATATATATATAATGTAAGGATCATATCCATATCCATTTATATCGATTTGCATCAATGTTTATTTATTATAAATTAATTTATGAAATATTTTGTTTTGATTTGTTTCCTATTTTATGCTAACTCTAATTTATAAATATGATCACTAGCCTATGAAATCATTAGTACAGTGGAGTTGACTTCATGGTTTCGAGAGTAAATATAATTCTTTTTGCTCTTTTTGCTTTTGTTATCAACTTTAGCTGTGCCAACAATGTTGATAGTTGGGGAAAATCGAAAGGATACAAAAGCAGTTCAATTATTACTCGTTTAAAGGTATTTTTAAGCATGTCTAAAATATTTTTTAAAATTTAAATATTATTGTTATATATTCTTCTTCTTCTTTCTATTACACTCTCTCTAATGCATAATAACTAATATTTGTAAATAAGTGTTATTTGATTGTATTTACAACTTGACATATTTATATTTATAAACATAACAACCATTCATGGTGATATTTATGATTGTGTGGACATATATAAACAACTTGGTATAGACCATCCAATAATGGCAACAAAAAGAATTCAGGTATGATAGATGCATGTTTCAATCTTATTTGTTATATATAAATTTTTGTTTTGCTTTTTTGGCAAAAGGAAATTTTACTAAAATATTACATACACAGATTATAATTGCTAAGGAATTAGAGAGGCAAAAGGCTAAACTTGCATCAGAGGAACAAAGTTCAACAGCTAAGAAAAATAATAGTTTCAATCCTGAAGATTTATGATTGAATAAGAAAGGATGTCATATTGGAAGTGTCCCTATTCGTAAAATGTCTAAAGAACAACTACAAATTGTTCGAAATGTGCGAAGAGCCCAATACACCCCTCAAAAGTTGGACAATCATTCATATGATGGTGCTCCAAGTCATCTTGATGTAAGGCACACTTTGAACATTTTAGTAAAGTATGAAATATTAATATAATGTTGATTTTGACATTATATTTAAAATATTTATTGTTGTTCAGTTTGCGGGACTTTTAGTTGCGAATGCTCCTTCTGGAAGATTTACTGGTGCTAGGGCTATAATGACTATATGGAATCCATCACTACAAGGGAAAAACCAATATAGCTCGGCTTCTTTGTACTTGGAGGATGGAGATAATCAAATAAGAGTTGGATGGATTGTAAGTTACTCAAAATTTTATGCATATTTTTGAACTCAATATGAAATAGTTAACATTTTTGTCCAATTATTTATGTAACTCTGATATGTTTATTTGTAGGTACACCCTGCACTATATGGTGATTCGCGCACTCGATTATTTAGTAGATGGACAGTTAGTATCTTTTTTTTTTACTTACTTGTTTGTTTGTACAATTATCAGAAAGATTTTTTAGTTTTAAAATAATTAACTAATGTAAATCAATAATGTATGCACAGAGTTACAACTATGGAAAAACTGGATGCTATATAAATCATTGTCCGAGATTTGTGAGAACATCTAATGTTGTACCACTTAATTATGCTTTTCTCCAAATATCTGTATTGCGTGGAGAACAATTTGACGTGACCCTCCGAGTGTCTAAGGTATGCATTATATTGCGTGAAATGGATTTGTTACAAATTAGCTTTTTATTTATGTTTGGAAAGTTCTAATGAACTTTTGAGTTGTAGATGATGAACTTTATTTGCGTGAAATGCATTGTAGATGATGAACTTTTTTGTTTGCGTGAAATGCATTGTAGATGATGAACTTTTTTTTTTCAAAGATCAATTAATCTTGATCCCTAATTACTAATTTGAGTTGAATATTGTTTGTTTGTTTATTATTTATGGCCGTTTATGATTTGTGTTGAAGATACTATATTAAATTTAATTTTTTTCAATAATTGTTTTACATCTTTGTGCTTCCCGCGCACATTTTTTGCCTTTTTGTGCACATTGTTATGCCTTACAGTGCACATTGTTGAAGTTCGTAGGTGGCGATTTTTTTTTTATTTAAGACTGAGATTTTATCTCACTTCTCACATGCGACTTTTATTTAACCCAAGCCCATTCATATGTATGTATGTATGAAAAGGCTAAGCACTTTATACTCATATGACATTTATGTGGTTCTTCTGAAGAAATGTCACATGATCGGATATATATATGTATATAAGTATAAAAAGGCCAAGCACTTTATACTCATATGACATTTATATATGTGGTTCTTCTCGAGGAAATGTCGCAGGATCGAATATATATGTGTGTGTGTGTGTGTAAACTAAAATTTTAAATCTAATTTAATTATGTGCTAAACATTGTATAGAGTTCTACGGGAAATTGGGAGTTCTATTACAACGACCAACAACTTGGTACGTGGCCAAGCTCCATATTTTCAAAGATGGGTGAAAGTGCTAGTCAATTGCGATTTGGAGGAGAGTGTTACGAATCAGAAAATCAAGGTGTAAGCCCTTAGATGGGAAGTGGCAATAAATTTAAGAATGGACTGTTAGGAACATAATGTATTAGGTTTTGATGATACCAAAATGTATTTTAGAATCCCCTAAGTCTCGAAAGATAGGAATCAATGTAAGTTCGACAAATAAACTAAGAGTGAAAATACAACCGGGTAACTTGAGCTCAACTCGGAAAATATTTAAGCTTGAGGTAAACTTGTATGAACATCTTAGAAGACTCGTGTTGTAATTTCATAGATAGATCAGTAGAAGGCACGAGACGACACTGGAGGAATAAGGGTCTGCGAGACATCAACTAAGTCTCGAGACATAAGCAGAGTTCGAGAGGTAGTACCTCTCGATACAACAATCCAGTTCGAGACATAAGCAGAGTTCGAGAAGTATGACCTCTCGATACAACAACCCAGTTCGAGACATAAGCAGAGTTCGAGAGATAGATCTCTCGATACATGGGGATCAAGACATCAAACAATCGAGACATCAATCTTGGTCTCGATAAACTGACACTTCTCCAAAAGGTTAAATGACAGTCAGGAAGCATGAATAAAATTTGGAGAAGAAGAATATCATGGAGATAAAATATTAAGGAGGTGCCAGAAGTGGATGCCACATCAGAATTCCACAACAAACGGAAAGAAGGTGCACTAATCCAAAGTCGGTCTTATTCCCTATAACGAGGATCAATGGGAATTTAAAAAGAGTAACTTTTACCAAAAGTAGCAAGTGGAGCATGGACTCAAGAAAGTGGATTATGGAATATCCACTACCAAACAAAAGGTTCAAGTTACAAGACCACTACTCCATGAAAAATGCTGAAAAGATGCAAGTCCTATACACAGCATGGGAGACAAATTTGAAACGGAATAATTTTCCCTCCAACGGAATTATTCCTTTACTCTCATATAAAAAGGACGTGAAGACACAGATCAAAAAAGAAAAAAAAAGGGGGAATTTTCGTAAGAGATCGGTTCGATTCGAAAATCTTAAGAGGTGTCTATTTCAAACGTTCAAGTGCCTGAGCTCAATCCGGAATATCATCCTGATATTCAAAATAGCGAGAAAACACATCTTAGTGTTTGAGAGAGTTACAAAGCTTAAACTGCTATACATCTAGAAGGTGACCGAAGCTGCTCTACATCGAAGTTGATTCAACGATAGCTTTTGGTTAGATTGGAGCTTGTTACATTCAACTGTGACAACCAAAGGTCATTGCTTTGGATTAAGCAATAAGAGGCGGAGTAACCTGGCAGCTGTCTAGTGAAGATCCTGAGGCTTGAGGCGGGCTTGGTGATCAAAGCTCAAGTGCTCGAGAGGTGGAATAACTGGAAGCGGGGAGAAAAACCTGAGGAGAGGCGGAGTAACCTGGGAGCTGTCTTGTGAAGATCCTGAGGCTTGAGGCGGGCTTGGTGATAAAAGCTCAAGTGCTCGATAGGTGGAGTAACAAGAAGCGGGGCGAAAAACCTGAGGCTTGAGGCGGGCTTCGTGATCAANGGGCGAAAAACCTGAAGCTTGAGGCGGGCTTCGTGATCAAAGCTTAAGCGCTCGATATTGTACTAAAAAGGGAAGTTTTAGTGCAATCCTTCCAGGGAGTTTCTGGAAGAAGAGTGGACGTAGGCGGGTTGGCCGAACCACTTAAAAATCTCTCTCGCATTTACTTTCTGTATTTATCTCTTGCTAACCTCTCGATTGCACTGTATATAAACACACCTCTCGAACTAACTCAAACTCGTGCTAAGTAAAAGGGGATAACTTTTCCGCTGCGTATAAAACTTTGTCTTCACCTCGTGAGGTATCGAACCTAAACATCCTGAGTTCAATACACACGAGAGGTCGAAAAGATTTGCAAAATCTTATACAAGTCTATTCACCCCCCCCCTCTAGACTTGTACCCCATCCCCTTGGGACCAACATGGACAATATGATAGAACGGCTTATATGCGTCAATTGAGATATTCTGATTCTAGGGATGGAGATTTTGATGTTAACGATGATATGGTTCAAGTTCAAATGTCTAGATGTACTATGGTGCCAGTCAAGGATATAATTATCATGATGATTGGTATCGATACTCCTTTATGTATGGAGGTATGGGTGGCCAAGATGGTGCACGATGTTTTGACATGTAATGCACCATGTCTTTACATTATACATAAAAATAAGTGGTAGTTACTTCCTACTTGTCAATAATAAGAGATTGTAACTCGTAACTTGTAAGTTTAATTAAGTGAATACTCTCTCACATTTGTTTATGTAACCACCCCGCCTCACACTTCTCAAGTCGTATGCTTTAGTTTTGAATCTCTTTATAGTAAAAATTTATATATTGGTTAAGTACCTAGGCCTTGTCGCTAATCAAAATAATAGTACAGTTACATCCATCAATTATCACTTGACTAGTTATCAAACGCGCGTTGCGCGATTAAACCAATGCCCAATGCGTATTTTTAAATTAGTGTTCCTTAATTGGTTAAAATAGTCATATAATAATGAGAGAGAAAAAAATGCTAAATTAATAAAAATCAAATAAATAGTCTCGATGCTTATATATTTTAATAAAACATAACGAAATTGTAAATAGCTAAATTACAACTAAAGTAAGTCGAAACAAATTACATGGGAGCAAATGGCGTGCCACCATTGTCACTTGTTTGAACACCGGTCCGACCATTTAAAATCAAGGTGTAATTATATTTGTGATCAAGTACTTTATAGTTCGCCTGGACAGGTTTGACAATGACATTTGAGATGATGTACCATTTGTTGGTTTGTAAAGTGATATCATACATTCCAATATCATTATCAAACACTATTATTGAACCTGAGTTCATTGCATTTGGATATAACATTTACAATGATGTCGGTGGTGAATGAGAGCATCTTCATAATAATATAATAATAATAGTAAGGTGAATGAGAGCATCTTCATAATAATATAATAATAATAATAATAATGAGAAATTTTTTACTATTTACTTACAGTTTCATCATCAAGGACGATGAGCATATACTTTGAGAAATATGTTCATAAAAGATGTTATGAAATAATATAATGGGAACCACAACATTACATGCAATGATACAAGTATAGATGAACATATTATACAATAGATATATTTACATAACGATATGAGAATCACAACATTACATACAAGGATACAAGTATAGATGAACAGATTATACAATAGATATATTTACATAACGATATTGAAGTTATACTAATTAATAAGTATACCATTGATTTTATTTATTTATAAATGTAATCATTATGGGTACAAATACAAATAATATAATTAACATGATAATATTTTGACAATTATACCTATACAATGTCAAGTAGATGGTGTGTTGCAGAATATATTATGTTTAGTTTTGGGTGAATACCAGTGAGAAGGAGAGGGGTTTATATACTGTGTTTTTGGGTAGAATAATGATTTAGTTATGAATCTATACAAAATTGTATTATAGAATCTTATTAAGACTTCAATATTCTAATTTTAAGTTAGGAATCTATACAGAATTTATTAGAATATTGCCAATATGTTTGAAAACTGCAATAAAGAAACAAATTGCCTAAAGAATTTAATGTTAAACTTTCGTTATATTTAACGGAAAGAATTTGGTAAAATTATAAATAATTATGATATATTAGGAATTTAATTGGAGATTGCACAATAAGAAGAACACAAAGTACAATATGTTATAGCAGACTATTACACCGACATTTTTTTAGTTTCAGTTAGGGGTCTAACATTATTGACTCTTATTATAAGTGTAGATGTAGATTTTAAAACCTATGAGAGACTAGGAAATAAAAATTGATTATGCAAACCAGAGAAATTTTTAATTAAAAAAAAACAAAATACACCATTCAATTTTTATGAAAAATATAATTAAGTCATCAAACTCTAAAAAGTTTCAAATAAATCATTAAACTTTTAAAAAAGAAAAAATATCATTTTTAGTCCCTCGACTATAATACATGTATCAATTTTGGTCATTGACTATTAATATTTTCAAATTAGGTGCACGACTATTCAATTTGTATCACATTTGGTCCTGCCGTTAAATTTTCTGGGCAAGTCATCGATGACTGGCTAGTTTATTTAATTTTTATTTTAAAATAAAAATAAAAATTTAACATTGGAGACGAAGGAGGAGGGTGGCGGTGGTTGGTTTTTTTTTTTTTTTTTTTTAAATAAAAGTTTTTTAATTTAAAAATTATTTTTTAAATAAAATTAAATAAACTACCCGGTCACCGGTGACTTGGTTGGAAAATATAAAGGCAGGACCAAATGTGATACAAATTGAATAGTCATGCATCTAATTTGAAAATGTTAATAGTCAAGGACCAAATGTGATACAAATTAGTTATGCACATAATTTAAAATTTTAATAGTCAATAACTAAAATTAATACATATATTAGAATTGATGGACTAAAAATGATATTTTCTCTTAAAAAAAAAAAAAAAAGGTCTGGCCTCACCCGCACTGTATGATATAGCGTTAACTTCACAAAAAGAAAATCCCAGATGAAAACGTTGCCGTATTGAGGATTATATATAAATATATACTCCATCATAAAACCCTATTTTCATAAGTCTCACAGCTTACATTGCCCGCGTACACCACTAGAGCTTCAAGCATCTTGCAATGGAAGATGTATGCGAGGGCAAAGATTTCTCCTTCCCCGATCAGGAGGAGAAAATCCTTCAATGGTGGGATGAAGTCAAGGCCTTCAAGACTCAGCTAGAGCGGACTAAGGATATGCCGGAGTACATCTTCTACGACGGCCCGCCTTTCGCTACAGGTCTACCGCACTACGGCCATATCCTCGCCGGGACGATCAAGGATATCGTCACGCGGTACCAGTCCATGGCGGGGCACCACGTCACGCGACGCTTCGGATGGGACTGCCACGGCCTTCCCGTCGAGCACGAGATCGATAAGAAGCTTGGGATTAAGAGCCGCGAGGATGTGATTAAGATGGGCATTGACAAGTACAACGAGGAGTGCCGGGGGATTGTGACGCGGTACGTTGCGGAGTGGGAGAAGACTGTGGTCAGGATGGGGCGCTGGATTGATTTCAGAGACGATTACAAGACTATGGACTTGAAGTTCATGGAGAGTGTCTGGTGGGTCTTTGCTCAGTTGTTTGACAAGGGACTTGTCTATAGAGGCTTCAAGGTTTGGTTTCGCTTACTTTCTTAATGGAGGTCAAATTTCTGTTTTTTATTGGTTGTTTCATTAATTATCTTTTAGTGGAATTTGATGTCCGTATAAGTTGATGGTTTGCAGGTTATGCCATATAGTACGGGTTGCAAAACTCCATTATCCAATTTTGAAGCAAATTCAAATTACAAGGTACAACATACTGTCATTATTGTGCTACCATTCTCATAAGTTTGTTCTTGTAATATTCATTTTAATTCTAATAATATATGTGCTACTGTGGCACCTTTAATCTGTATGGAGTATGGACTATTTGAAAAAAAAAAGACTGTAACTTTACATTTTACAATTAAAAGGATTAGTAAGTACTATTAAAGGAAATTCATGCTTAGAATGGTTGTTTGAAAAATGTGTAATAGGCTAGTAGCAATTTTCATATTGTGGGAAGTGAGAGGGAGAGGCATGGATTGAGTGGAATGGAAAGAATCATGAGCAATGGGAAATACCTGGTTGGAGAGTGGAATTGGAAAGCCTATTACTCCCTTATATGATTATAATCCCCTAGCATTAAAAATATCTCTCCAAACAAAAGTAAGTAATCAAGTCTTATTCCCATAGTCTTTGGTCACTTAAAAAGACAACATTGCATTTGTTGATTTTGATACTCTATTCCAAAGAGGAAGACTTTTTTGTTCATGTTACTTAATATTGTTATTCAGTATCCCTAATCGTAGTAGGATTGCTAGTTACTATGTGCTCAATTATCAAAATAGAGATAAATCATGTAGTTAGACCAGGTATTATGCGCTCAATTATCAAAATAGAGATAAATCATGTAGTTAGATTGTGCAAAACGGGGACTCATAAAATCCACTGTCTTAGTTGATTTGATATTCTCAACCAGTTGCAAAATATATGGTCATTATCTAACTTTGGTTACCATTGAGTCACCTATCCTTCTTGTTTGTGTTGCTTTTAGAGACAGCATTTCATGAGTTAATTTTGAGATACTCTATTTCAGACATATGCAACATTGTTCAGATTACTTAAATCTCTTTAGTTGAGAATGCCTAATCATAGTTGGATGCCAATTAGCATGATCAATTGTCAAAATAGCGAAAAAGAAAGAACTTGTATGTCCTACTGTTTATTGTTAGGCTGCACAAAACAGGGCCTCATAATCCTGTCTTAGTTGATTTTGATATTCTCATCTGGTTGGAGAATATACAATGATTATCTAGTCTAGTTCTATACCCATTGAATTTCCTATCCTTTTTGTTCAGTGCCATCTCTGTTCCTGTATATATAAAACACAGATTTTTAGATCTTGATATTGTGCGCAGGAAGTTCCTGATCCTGAAATCATGGTATCTTTCCCCATAGTTGATGATCATGATGGTGCATCTTTTGTTGCTTGGACGACGACTCCATGGACTCTTCCTAGTAACCTTGCTCTTTGTGTGAATGCTAATTTTGTGTATCTAAAGGTTAGTACTATATGTGATTGTTTGACGAGTATTATTCTTTAATTATACTTCATGAATGACTCACCATGAATATATTAAGAATTCTATTGTTGGATAACTTATTAACACAAGCCTTACATTCTTTGATATCCTATTATTCCTATCATAAAATTATCTTTGCTGATATCTTCAGGAATGTCAGACTTATGCCTCAGTTCATGCCCTGTACTGAGTTCCTTTCCTTTTTTTTTTCCTCTCTTGGTCTCTTTTCTTGTTATTTATATTAAAAATAGTGTTGGAGAATTTTTGAGCATGTAGTTGTCTCATAGTCTAATTTCTTTGTCTTGTAGTGCTTATTGCTTCATTTCACCATTTATTTCATATTCCTCAATCTGTTCACTCTAGCTACATTATTTTCTGCTTGCACTATTTAAGGCCTTGTTCCATTTAGTGTTTTTTTTTTTTTTTTTTTTTTTTTTTTTTTT